>NW_015506227.1:33493-95545 GCF_001515645.1 Sinocyclocheilus grahami | reverse complement strand
ACCAATGTTTGTTTACAGGATCAAAGGAAGCAAAGTTTCCTTACTTTAGCAAAGGAAAACCAGTCTCTTCTTGGCTTATATCGAAATCCCCTGTCATTCTTTTTAAAAAATCCTTGTTTTGTACTTCTAATTAGTGACCGTTGTTTTGTTTTGATCTCTCCGCTGCGTTTCCACGTGCATCACATCTGAGCGGCGCATACGCAAAGCTGACCTCATACGTCACCTGCCCGGAACTGCTTCCGTTTACAACTGTGAGCGCAAGCTATTTAAAGCTTTTAAGCTATTAAAGTTATTATTACGTTTTGAATATGGATATTTTTCTTACAAAAACGCATCGATTCGCTACAGGAGGCCTTTGTTCACCTTTGAGACACTTTTTTTTATGGATGGGTGCTATTTATTTCACTTCTTTTGGACTGAAGCAATGTGACACCCGCTGACTACAATGATAGAGCTTGGAATAGCCAGGACAATTTTTAATATAACTCCGACTTGATTCGTCTGAAAGAAGAAAGTCATATACACCTAGGATGCCTCGGGGGTGAGTAAAATGCAGCCTAATTTTCCTTGCCCATGAAATGGTGAACTAACCCTTTAAGTCAATAAAGTTTTTGTTCTGGTTTTATTTATGTCGATTTATGTCACAGCTTGCAGGCGATCATTACGCAAAAGCTTTGTATGCTTGTGACTCTTTAGTTCCAACTAGGGATGTAACGGTATGAAAATTTCATATCACGATTATAGTGACCAAAGTTATCACGATTATCAATATTATCACGGTTTTGTTCAAATGAGGGAAGCTTTGCTTTAAACTAGTGAGATAACGAAATATTTAATCTCTAATCAATATTTTTTGTCCAATTATTTGCCCAGTTAGTTTTGGTATTGAGGTAAAAGTTACCTTGAATTCGCTATAACAGTGGGTGGTGGTCACGAAGATGACGGAGCAAATTTGATGCGTTTCCCCCTTTTGCAGCGACTTTCTTCTTGCAAGATCAGCAGACAGGGTGACCGTCCTCGATTAAATTGCATTCAGGACTCTTATAAAAGCCAAAATACGACCAGAACACCGATTTGGTCCTCTTAGAAGGCTGAAAAATCTCCCGAGCGCTGTCACTGCCTTCCGCCATTTCCTCTCGTGCAAAAAACCAAAAACAACAACACTGCATGCTGCTTCTGAATTAGACTGATGCTGGCTGGACAGGATTTACCGCGAGTTTTCAAAAGCGCGATAATCAAACACGGTTTTGATGATAATTAAATTTTAAACGGTAATACTAACCGTCAGGGCATTTTATCGTGATTTATTGTGAAACCGGTTATCGTTACATCCCTAGTTCCAACCATGGCTTTCATCGACTGTTTTCGGAGAGAAGCGGTACAGCTGTATCTGTCTTGTATAAATCCTATAAAACTACAGACTCTTTGGAGATATAAAGGATGCAATACTACTCTATAGGTACTCAAGATTAACATGAGATTGGCAGAAACTGTGTGTTATGTCCTCTTTAATATTCATCTCCACACTCTTTCACGTGTCACATGCTCACTGTGAACCTGCTCTCATCCGTGAAGAAAACAGGGCACCAATGGTGGGCCTGCCAAATTTGGTGTTCTCTGGCAAAATGAGCTGCACAGTGTTGGGCTGTGAGCACAGGTCCCAATATAGGACGCCAGGCCCTCATGGAGTCAGTTTCTGACAGTTTGGTCAGAAACATGCACACTAGAGGTCTACACGGAGGACCCGAGACCCGAGCGTCCGGGTCAGGTCCCAATCTATTACTTTGGGTCCCGGGTCGGTTTAACATTGTGTGTAATACCCGAGTCGATCGGACTCTGAGAATACCCGGCCGTTATCAGAGTCAGTCAGCGCTGTGCGTGTGTTGTTTTGTAACTTTCAACTTGTAAAATTAGGACGAGAAAACTGTTAGTCGGTAATTTGAAATAAGAAACCACGAGCGATGTCAACAGACGCAGGGTGGGCGGAGTTAATGCACACGCACGGTGATAATGGATACCTTCATGAGTGATGCGAGTTATTATTGATTTTAATAATATTATGAATGAACCGTCTTGTTGTTATATCTAAAATTTTTGCTCAGACTCGGCTCAGAGAGCACAGAGATGATAGCAAATAAGTAAAGCTAACGTCAGCAGCCATGGCACTGGATGAGCAATCGTTATTATAATCCAAATGGGCAAACAGTCTAAATTATTATGCAAGTTGACTCGAGATACAAAAAATGCAAAACTGCAAAGTCGCATTTGTCATCAGTCACCGTGACAGCAAGTGGACTTTTGAAACTGGAATAATGAGTGGATTATGCATTTCAATTGGCAAGAGAGGAATAACACGGATGGAACTTTCTTGGCAAGGAGGATTGTGTGCATCACAGTCAGGTACAAGGGAGAAGGCTTCCTACATTAGGTAAGACAAAAAGTTTAATTTTCGCAACTTGTTTATCGACTTATTAATAGCAATTTGCTGTGGAATATGTGCCGATCGGGTCCAGTCGGGTTCCGGGTAGTAAATTTTTGACATTTCTCGGTTCTGCACGGGCCCGGGTCCAACTTTCAAAATAATAGACGAGTCTGGGACGAATTTTTGGACCCGTGTAGACCTCTAATGCACACTAGAAGCCTGGTGGAGGTTATATTGTAGGGCTCTGGCAGTGCTCCTCCTGTTCCTCTTCTCACAGAAGAACAGATACCAGTCCTGCTGCTGGGTTGTTGCCCTTCTACAGCTCTAGCTCTGTGTGTGTAATGGCCCATCAAATGGTAACTCTTCCATGTTCTTGAAACTGTGCTGAGACACACCAAACCTCCTTTTGATGGCACAGTGATCAACTATTTTGAAGGGGAGGGTCAAAATAACCTGAATGAATTTTCAACTTCAGAAAGATGGCAGGACCATGTTTTTTTATTTTTACACAGAAATTGGTTAGCACAATCTGTTGACTTTAGCCATATTTGTTGCATTATATGCCAACAGTTCAAAAATGGGAAAAGCACTTCCTGTTTTTTTCCCTCACAACGTTTGAATGCCTGTAACTCATGAGGTATTAAAGATATCTAAATATTCTTTTAAATTTTCAGTTTTAACAAACTTTTATTTAGTGTCTTATTTTTTAGAGCCCTATATGGTTCACTTAGGGTTAGGGTTAGGAGAGATACAAGAGATACAGTGCTGCTTGAAAGTTTGTGAACCCTTTAGAATTTTCTATAATTCTGTGTAAGTATGACCCAAAACAATCAATTGCTTTCAGTATCTGGTCTGACCCCCTTTTGCAACAATAACTGCAGGTAATGTTTCTTGTAACTGCAGATCAGTCCTGCACAACGGCTTGTAGGAATTTTAGCCCATTCCTCAGTACAGAACCACTTCAACTCTGTGATGTTGGTGGGTTTCCTCCTATGAACTGCTTGCTTCAGGTCCTTCCACAAAATTTCAACTGGATTAAGGTCCGGAATTTGACTTGGCCATTCCAAACCATTAACTTTGTTCTTCTTTATCCATTCTTTGGTAGAATGACTTGTGTGCTTGGGGTTGTTGTCTTGCTGCATAACCCACTTTCTCTTGAGATTCAGTTCTTGGACAGATGCCCTGACATTTTCCTTCAGAATTTGCTGGTATAATTCAGAATTCATTGTTCCATCAATGATGGCAAGCCATCTTGGACCAGATGCAGCAAAACAGGCCCAAACCATGATACTACCACCACCATGTTTCACAGATGGGATAAGGTTCTTATGCTGGAATGCAGTGATTTCTTTCTCTAAACATAACGCTGCTCATTTAAACCAAAATGTTTTTTATTTGGTCTCATCCATCCACAAAACATTTCTCCAGTACTCCTCTCGCTTGTCCACATGATCTTTAGCAAACTGCAGATGGGCAGCAATGTTCTTTTTGGAGAGCAGTGGCTTTCTTCTTGCGACTCTGCCATGAACACTATGCTTGTTCAATGTTCTCCTGATGATGGACTCATAAACATTAACATTAGCCAATGTGAGAAAGGCCTTTAGTTGCTTAGAAGTTAGCCTGCAGTCCTTTGAAACCTAGTGGACTTTTACACATCTTGCTTTTAGTGTTCTTTGTTGGTGGACCACTCCTGGGAGGGTAACAGTGGTCTTGAATTTCCTCCATTTGTACACAATCTGTCTGACAATCTGCTGCAGCTTCCGGCTTCGCTACCGTTCGGACGTTTTTGCTTGCTGCTCTGCGCTTTGCTCCCTATTTCTGTACTTTTATTTTATTTTTCTAAGATTTTATTATATGTATAATCGTTTTCTTAAATTCATTTTAAACCTCTTTAAATCAATTTTTAAAAAATAATTTTCAAAGTTTTTAAATTCCTTGTTTTATTGTTGTGATTATTGTTTTTATTTTATTTTATGTAAAGCACTTTGAATTACCATTGTGTATGAAATGTGCTATACAAATAAACTTGCCTTGCCTTGACTGTGGATTGGTGGAGTCCGAACTCTTCAGAGATGGCTTTGAAATCGTTTCTAGCCTGATGAGCAACACCAATTCTTTTTCTGAGGTCCTCAGAGATCTCATTTGTTTGTGCCATAATACACTTCCACAAACGTGACCAAACTTTCATAGATCCCGGTTTTTTAAATAAAACAGGACACACACTGACACCTGATAGTCATCTCACTGATTAAAAACACCTCTGAACAGATGAACTCTAATTTCACCTTCAAATTAACAGCTAATCCTAGAGACTTTTGCCGCTCACAGATATGTAATATTGGATCATTTTCCTGAATAAATAAATGACAAAGTATATATTTTTGTATCATTTGCTTGATTGGGTTCTCTTTGTCAACTTTCAGGACTTGTGAAAATCTAATTGTGTTTTGGGTCATATTTATGCAGAAATCTAGAAAATTCTAAAGGGTTTACAAACTTTCAAGCAGAAATTAATTAAATTAATCGTTGCATCGTGCTGCAGACACTTTTGTGGGACACTTTTTATGATGGATGGATACTCTTTATTTGACGTCTTTTGGACTATTGTAAAATAACACCCATTCACTGCCATTATAAACTTGGAGGAGCCAGGACATTTTTTAACTCCGATTGGATTCGCCTGAATGAAGAAAGTCATATGGCGCTTTTCCAGGTACGACTCGGCACGGCACGGCACGGCACGGCACGGCACGGCACGGCTCGGCTTGCGTTTCCACTGCAGTTTAGTATCGCTTTAGAGTGGGCGGGAATTATTCACATGTCGTTATAGTTGCGCCGCCTCAACTGCTGTGACTCCTGAAAAACGTTTTCATTCCACGTCGCCCCATCAAGCTCTCGCTGGATCCGCTCCTCTGCTATCAACGAGAGGAACGTCTGTACTTCCTCAACAGACAATGAAACAGCCACTTTTTGGTTGTTAAAAAAAAGGTGCGCTCGTTCAAAACAGTTGCGTTCGATCCTTCGCTCGCTGTGCTGATTTAAATCTAGCGGTTCTGTTGTGTTTGTGGCGCAAGTTCAGTGACGTAGGTAGTGACAATTCTCTCCGGCCAATCCGTGATCGGCAGAGTTTACACGTCACGTTTTGGTAACGGTATGGTTCACTTGGAACCTCAACCGAGGTGGTACTAAAAAAAGTACCAGGTACCAGGTACTGTACCCAGTGGAAAACCCCCCAAAAGTGAACCGTACCGAGCCGTACCATGCAGTGGAAAAGCGCCAATAAACACCTAGGATGGCTTGAGGGTGAGTTAGGGCTGTGCAATTAATCGGAAAACAGTTTCGATTTCAATTTTGGCCTCCAACTATTATGAAAATACAATAATCGAGATAAAACGATTATTGCCCCCCATTCTGCCCCCTTTTCCAGCGCTGTGCTTTCGTTCCTCCATAAAAGCATTTCACGTACAAATCAGTAAAATCATGTAACGTGACTTTTGTAAAATGGGACGTGCTTGATTTATAGAAGTATATTTATTCATGTTTTTAAAAGCGTGAAAAAGAACTTGCGCTGCTCCTCAGGAAGATATATGTGCTCACAGACGGAACTGAACACGGACATGTAAAGTCATCTTTTAGCTCAAGGTGCACACCTAAATGGTCAAATACACGCAAAAATGTGTCAAAATGCGGCGCTTAGTGGTTATTCATGTATACCTTCGTCGGCCATGTAATAAATAAACATAAAGAGTTAAGAATGTAAATACGCGTGTAACGGTAAATTGGATCCGTGCGGCTCTTAAAATGACAGTGGGCTATTTTCCTGCTGCGACTGTGTGCTTAATATTAATCAAATAACAAAAGACAAATTCTAAATTATACACGGCTCGAGTGAAGGACTTTTGTAGCTTTAATAAGAAACAAAAAAGTTTAATTCTTACAGTGAAGACTATACTGTTTTATTTTACATTTGATCATTCATTAGTAGGCTGTAAACTGCTTGAGACTTGCATAAAAACAATAAAGCACAGTTTGTTTCATTTGTACCTTTTATTCTATTGTATTTGTCCTTTGATTTT
The DNA here is from genome assembly GCF_001515645.1 of Sinocyclocheilus grahami. Lineage (NCBI taxonomy): Eukaryota > Metazoa > Chordata > Actinopteri > Cypriniformes > Cyprinidae > Sinocyclocheilus > Sinocyclocheilus grahami. The sequence continues at coordinate 89,047 of NW_015506227.1, read as the reverse complement.
TTATTACTGACAGTTTAATTATTTTCAATAATTTTGAGGACTTTTTGTGTTTGTTTGTTTGAAATTCCGCCGGTCTCTTCAATGTAGATGTCATATCAACCTTATTTACAGGAAATATATATTTGATATTTATCACTATCTTTAAATAAATCACTCATATAAAGTTATGGTCATATGACCCCCTCATAATTGTGTTAAATAATCGTCATTACAATATTGACCAAAATAATCGTGATTTTTTTATATAATCAAGCAGCCCTAGGGTGAGTAAATTATGGGGTAATTTTCATTTTTGGGTGAACTATCCCTTTAAATTGCACACATTTTCAGTGGTCAAAAAACAAATGTGGATCACTTTGTGACATTAATAATTAAAATTGGACCTGAAAAAAGTAAAGTGTGACCCAAACTTTTATTTTTGGAATATTCATTTTAAGGCCCTATATAGTTCAATCCCATAGATATGGGGATCTCAATGCCGCTCCATGTCCAAACTGTAGAATTTTATCCATTCAGGTCGAAAACCAAATGTTTTTGTGTTTATCCAATCATGACTGTGACACCGCAAACATGTAAATAAGAAAACCCAGGGTTTAGCCATGTACAGTGTAACATGTATGATTATGAATAAACAGGATTAATTGTTAACCCGGGTTAAGTATGAGCAGTGGCTGTGAAACATAATAAGATAACCCAGGATTCCATTTACCTGGGTCGTTAACTATTTCAAGTGTGAAAGCCCTTAAATGTTTGAGCTCTAATAGTCTGAGGTACTATTAGTGATTCTGCTAAATATGGTTCGAAGTGGATACTATTTGATCTATGACTATGCTTCACATTTTATAATGAGGAAATTCTAATACTCTAAACATACTTCTAATATTCTAAACAATCCAGGTGAGGCAAATCTATAAAACTAAAAGTGTTTGCTTTTCAAGTGTTAAACTAACCTTCAAACAAATACTTGTATTCGGATAGGCTGTGTCTCTGGAGCCATTCTTCAATCTGACTTTCCTTGCCTTTCTTCCAGCGTACCTCCCAGAAGAAAATCCACGAGATTGAACAGAGGACAAAGGTCAGCAAAAAGAGACGGTCCATTAGACCATGTTTAGGCTCCACTCAGACCTCTGTGAGCTCAGGGTCTGCCTTGCTTTCTGCTGTCCTATCTGGTTCCGAGTACTTCTCCCATGTCTTCTCCTACTGGGGAAATGGACAGCATACATATAATTTAGGATTTGTGAAGCATTGTTTGATTAAGTACAAATATTTGCAGTGCATTCAGAAAGTATTCAAATTTCATTGTCACAGCATTGCACTGTGTCTACACTGGGCGTGAGTGGTACCGACATGATGCGACATGATTAAAGACAATAAAACTGATGTGGTGCAATGCAAGCGACAAATCTCCATCAGTAAACTGATGCCTTGTTCTATTAATGGCATGCTGACAGAAAGGTCAAATGGCCTGAAAATGTTGCTTTGTTGCGTCTAGCGTAGACAGCAACAACATTCACTTCCAACATTATTCAAAATAACTTATTTTGCGTTCAACAGAAGAAAGAAACTGATAAAGGATTGGAATAACTTAAGGGCGAGTAAAGGACAGAATTTAAATTTTTGGGTAAACTACCCCTTTAATGCTTAACTGAAGCACATTTAGCAGCAATTAAAGCCTCAGGTCAAGGGTATGATTTGACAAGTTTGCACACCTCAATATTTTGATGAATGTTGGGAACCAAACAATATTGGTGATCAATGACTTCCATCATATTGGGAAAAAAAAGATATTTCTCAAAATATCTTCCTTCATGTTCCACATAAAAAGAAAACATAGTTTTGTAACAACACAAGAGTGTATAAATGATGATTTAATGTTCATGCTTAGGTGAACTATCCCTTCAAGAATATCTGTTTTTTGCTACATTCAGCTTTCCTTCTACGGTGACCGGTCCCCCAGTTCCTGCCTCTGAAATACAGCATGATGCTACCTTCACCATTGAGATAATATTACACAGACGATGAGCAGTTCCTGGTTTCCTCCAGACAGATGCCTCAATTCCATGAATTATTTTTCTCACAGTCTGAGTTTTTTTTTTGTGCAAATTCCAAGTTAAAACTCAGATTGGTGGAGTGTTGCAGTGCGTTGTCCTTTTGCAAGTTTCTTCCATCTACACAGAGTCACAGACACATGATCTCAGGAACTCAACCAGTGAACATCAGGTTCTTGGTCACGTCTCCCCTGATTGTTCTGTTTGGCCGAAATGGCCTGCCCTATGAACAATTCTGCTTATTCCAAACTTCTTCAATGTCAGAGCTATAAAGGCCACTGTGCTCTTGGGAAGCTTGCCAATGCAGTAGAAAATGTTGTAGCCTTCTCAAGATCTGTGACACAATACTGTGTCTGTTCCTTAGACCTCATGGCTTGGTTTTTGCTCTGGTATGCATTTTCTTTTTTAATTTGCAAGGTTACCACAAATATACCTTGCCTCATGGCTTGGTTTTTGCTTTGTCATTATAGGGTATAGACTAGAGAACAGACTTATGTAAAAAAAATAAAGCATTTTAGCAAAATGCTGCAAGTTGCAACATAGCATAATGTGAAAAAAATGTATACTTTAACATAAATACTTTTTACAATAACAACTTTGCATCCATTCTGATGCCCTGGAGATGTACACGTGCACCCTTAGTTTCACTAAGTGACAGACTTCTGCTAAATAATAATTACTGCAGCTCTGCTATAATGTCATATTGGTCGTTGAAAATTAAAGTCATGTTATCAGTACAGACTTTAATTTGAATCTATAACATCAGTGCATACTAGAAGCAACATAAACAAAACTAAAGTCCTCGAAAATTGTTAGCATATATTGCCTACCTAAATAACAATCCAAACCTACATGTCTTTAGCTCTGAATCACAGTGGCATAAACAGAACGTATGCGACGTAGAATAATCATACAATGTCATAGAAAAACAACACTCAGTACCGAAATACCCACAATGCAGTTAAAAGTAATTAATAAACCTAAAAAGTACTGTAAGACAGTTTACTATTCATATTTAGACAACGGCTGCAGTATTGTCTTCTAGATAAATACCTTGAAGGATGTCTATTGAGAACCGGAAAGACCGCAGGATCTAGCGCTAGCATAGAAGACGCAGGAAATGACGCGGTGTAAGTAAAATGTGGACTGTGTCGCATAATGTTGACGTCAAAGAACGCTTTGTAGCAACGTGTACCACACGAGGACTAGAGTGCTAATCTCGAGCGTATTCAGCCGTCATGGTAAAATAAAGTGTTTACCTCAATAATGTTTAACAATGTACACAATATCTTTATTTCTTCTTTGGTTTAATTACAACTTGTCTTTGTGTGAATTAGGGAAAACAGAAGAAACAGAAAAAATTTGCTGCCATGAAAAGAATGATCAGTTTAAAGGATCAGAGGATGTGAGTATCAGCATCAACATCATCATCATCATCATCATTATTATTATTATTATTATTAACCTGTAAGCAACATATGGATTAAAATGCTTATCACAAGTTGATAATATTGATAGCATGTCACAAATGAGAGAATCGAATGAAATAGGAAATCGTTACAAATTACACTTAAGTTAACGTTACCGGTGTTGTGCCGAAATCGGTGACCTAGCGAAAACTGTGACCAGGGGTCGCTGCAGTGTTGCCAACCAATTTTCAGGGGAAGTTGATAAAGGAAGGTCGATTTGTTGCTAAATGAAATTTTGATGTCATTGCACGATGACATTATTACGTAATTATGACGCAAAATTACACAAATATTTTGTTTTTATGTGTATGTTATATGTATATTTATGTGTATTAGCAGTTAGTATACAAATAGGGCACAATCTATGTTAATATGAAGGAATTTTCCATATTGATTTTTCAGTTTTTTTTACCTGCATCTTAAATTAGGCATGGCATTTTGTGTTTTCGGGTTACAATGGATAATGTCCTGGAAAATAACTTAGTACCTTTTCCATTTTTCTAGATATTTTTCTTACAGTGTACTAACTGATCAACAATCGCAGGTACAAGCTACTAACAAGGTGTATCATAAATGAACAATTATTCAAATATTGAATTATCATCATTAAATTAAACAATTGCAAGTAGCAGCTAACTTAATTCATGTGAATTGTGTACTGCTATGCATCTTTGGTTTTCTCATTTTCTGTGATTTAGATGGAAAATGTGTGCTTTTTTATCGTTTGAGTCACTTATCAAAAGTTGCTAAAAGTTGGCAAATAAATTTTAAAAACAGCTAAATTTGTTGCTAGGTGCTTTTGGAAGAAAAAGTTGCTAGGGTAGTGTGAAAAATAGCTAAATTTAGCAACAAAATTGCTAAGCTGCAACACTGTTGGCGCGGGAGCGCGCACGTTAGATTAGACGCTGAAGCGAAATGGTCAGCATTTAAAAATGATCAAATTTAAACGTTTTTCAGCATTACACTTTATATATATATCTGGGTGGAGGGGGTGAACGGTAACAAGATAAATGCGTGTTGGGCAAAGGATATCCTTCTCAATCTGCATTTTTTTTTACATTGAATCTGCACATGATCAACAATCGCAGGTACAAGCTACTAACAAGGTGTATCATAAATGAACAATTATTCAAATATTGAATTATCATCATTAAATTAAACAATTGCAAGTAGCAGCTAACTTAATTCATGTGAATTGTGTACTGCTATGCATCTTTGGTTTTCTCATTTTCTGTGATTTAGATGGAAAATGTGTGCTTTTTTATCGTTTGAGTCACTTATCAAAAGTTGCTAAAAGTTGGCAAATAAATTTTAAAAACAGCTAAATTTGTTGCTAGGTGCTTTTGGAAGAAAAAGTTGCTAGGGTAGTGTGAAAAATAGCTAAATTTAGCAACAAAATTGCTAAGCTGCAACACTGTTGGCGCGGGAGCGCGCACGTTAGATTAGACGCTGAAGCGAAATGGTCAGCATTTAAAAATGATCAAATTTAAAAGTTTTTCAGCATTACACTTTATATATATATCTGGGTGGAGGGGGTGAACGGTAACAAGATAAATGCGTGTTGGGCAAAGGATATCCTTCTCAATCTGCATTTTTTTTACATTGAATCTGCACAAGAAAATCGGGGGAAAACCTGTAAGCCACAAAACAGGCATATAAATGTTTTAATTTCAATTCTGCTTTTTCTCTTGATGCCACATAATACCTTAACATATTATTTTAATTTTTTTTTCATTAAGTGCAGATTCTTATATGTATAACAAAAAGCTCATATAAAAACAAGCTTAATGTATAGCTCTTAATGCTTTTTGGAAATTATTAAGCCAATTAATGGTAGGTACATGTCAAACAACTTTTGTGTAAAAGAGAAAAAAATAGAAGAGGAGCTGAAACATCACGAGTTACTTTATTAAGCATTATATGAAATAAAGAGGAGTAACACATTTCAATAGCTTAAAATTGAACCTGCCAGACCGTATTGTAGCCTATCTACAAATATATCAATATCTGATCCATTATGCTTTATTTATATAAAACACACAAAAAATTTGCTCACATATCACATGAGTCACTTTATTAAACATTTATAGTCAGTTATTATGAAATAAAATGTAGTAACATTTCAAAAGCTATGGTTTTTTTATTTGTCAGATTCAGTGACCCTGGCCAACTGCATCATATGCATTTGTAAGGAGCAAACTGTGGGATCTCCAACATTATTGGGTGTCTTTTTGTGCTTGAATGTTTAAACTGATGAGGTGTATTTGTTCGTTCAATTGCAAGAAGATCCAAAGGAGAACTCAATTCGAACACAGTGCGCGAGTACTCAGTTGAATGCGTTAAAATCTCTTGAATATTTTAATTGACAAGGCTTAAAAACACGTGCAAATGATAAGCTTTCGTGACACTACGCAGCATCGGCCCATCAACTGTCCTGAGCGTATTTCAAGCTGGTCTCGGCCAGTCTCCAGGGGCCTCCCCATAGCCGTGGGCCCATTTAATTGCCACCAACTTTCACCCCACTAGTGACAGCCCTACTGTTCATTGAACTTTCTATTCATCAAGGAATCCTGAAGAAAATGCATCACATTTCCACAAAAATATTAAGCAGCCAAATATTTTTAAATATTGATAATTAGAACCACTATTATCCATTATGCTTTATTTATATAAAACACACAAAAAATTTGCTCACATATCACATGAGTCACTTTATTAAACATTTATAGTCAGTTATTATGAAATAAAATGTAGTAACATTTCAAAAGCTATGGTTTTTTTATTTGTCAGATTCAGTGACCCTGGCCAACTGCATCATATGCATTTGTAAGGAGCAAACTGTGGGATCTCCAACATTATTGGGTGTCTTTTTGTGCTTGAATGTTTAAACTGATGAGGTGTATTTGTTCGTTCAATTGCAAGAAGATCCAAAGGAGAACTCAATTCGAACACAGTACGCGAGTACTCAGTTGAATGCGTTAAAATCTCTTGAATATTTTAATTGACGAGGCTTAAAAACACGTGCAAATGATAAGCTTTCGTGACACTACGCAGCATTGGCCCATCAACTGTCCTGAGCGTATTTCAAGCTGGTCTCGGCCAGTCTCCAGGGGCCTCCCCATAGCCGTGGGCCCATTTAATTGCCACCAACTTTCACCCCACTAGTGACAGCCCTACTGTTCATTGAACTTTCTATTCATCAAGGAATCCTGAAGAAAATGCATCACATTTCCACAAAAATATTAAGCAGCCAAATATTTTTAAATATTGATAATTAGAACCACTATTAATAACTGATAATAACTTGGCACAAAATCAGCATATTAGAATGGCCTCTGAAGGAGCACGTGACACTAAAGTCTGGAGTAATGGCAGATAAAAATTCAGCCTTCCCATCAAGGGAATAAATTACATTGTAAAATGTTTTCAAATAGAAAACATATATATTCAGTTGTAATAATATTTTACGATATTACTGTTTTTTACCGTTATCTTTAAAAAAAAAAAATACAGGCCTTGGTTAGCATAAGAGACTTATTTAAAAAAAAAAAAAAAGTATGACCAGTGGTGTACTTTCTATGGCTGAGACAACAAATCGAAGCATTGCGAATCGAGAAATGATTCTGCTTTGATTCTGAGATTTTCCAAATGCATCGCGTTCTGTTAGATATTGCTTTATTTGCCTGAGCAGTGGTTTGGGTGGCTCGGCAATGTTCTAGATTTCTCTAATACATAAAATACCTCCCGCTAGAGATCCTGCAGTCTACAAAAAGTTCCTGAAGAATGGTGTTGCTTTGTTACTCTAATTGTGTGGACCATTTGGTTCACACCTTTACAAACAGTTTCTGTTGATTGAATCTGAGACACAGTCACAATGTAAATGCATCTGAACTGACGTACACATAATCTTTCAGTACATTTCACACTTGCAATAGGGCTGGCGATATACAAAAATTCAAATTTGAGGGGCGTGTTTGAACTTTGTGCTCACATCTTGCATCTTTTGCAGTGTCTCTTGCATGAAACAGTGTTAAAAAAATGCTCCCATAACCTTGCTCATAATTTTTTCCATTCTTTTTTTCCAGAAAAGAACAGGACAGGGCAAAAACACAAAAGAAGAAGAAAGAAGATCCCTCAGTCATTAAAGAACAAGAAGTGTAAGTTTGAATTCAGTATTTCTGACTGTTTGTATTACTTTGCATCTGTTGATGCATGCTGATTCATAAATTGCAGACATTTCAATATGCTTATTTGAATGGCATGATATATGGGGGCAGTTGTGGCCTAATGGTTAGTGAGTCGGACTTGTAACCCAAGGGTTGCTGGTTCGGGTCTTTGTACTGGCATGGGTTGTAGATGGGGGGGGGGAGTGAATGATCAGCGCTCTCATATCCACAAGACCCTTGAGCAAGGCACCAAACCCCTCTCTGTGTGTTTGCTACTCACTACTGTGTGTGTGCACTTGGATGGGTTAAATGCAGAGCACAAATTCAGAGTATGGGACACCATACTTGGCCACACGTAACAATTTCGATATATCAACATTGACCGTATACAGCTTGATTATATATATCTATTCTATTTTTTTTCTCCAAATATAGAATAGCTGTTAGTGAAAAGTATGGGTTTGGGACTTTAAAAAGTTAATCAATGATTCCCAGAGGCACATAAACGTTAATCAGAACTTCACGTATTAATACAACCATACAGAACTTCAAAGCTCTAAGTAGTGGCCTCTCCATATTCGATTTAATAAAGCATTTTGAAGATACTTCTGTCATGGTAAATTCCATCCTCGCATGTAAAACAAAATAGTTACAATAGTTAAACTTAATTTAAAATGACAGAGTATTTATCTGTAACATACAAATACAAATTCAACTTTAAATTATTTTTATATACTCTCCAGTAGTTTTGTCAAAAGTACCTGTTCTTCAAGTCAATACTTAAATTTTAAAAACGTAATAATACCAGCCTTTCCGCAATACCAGTAATGCAGAGTAGCGGATCGATCCAGTACCTGTTAATAGGCAGCAGCTTTTAGTCTTTACTGTATTTGTGTGAGCGCTCTGTGAAGAGCGTCAGAGATTTCTGTTTACAATGTGTTTTTGCAGCGATGAGTATTGTTGCCAATTACAGAAATATTTGTGTGAACGCAGTGGCCAATCAGAGCTGTTTAAATCAGAACCTTCTCAGTAGAGTGTAACAGTCGGGTTCCGGAAATAAAAATGCCATTCATTTTGTCCAAAGGAGAAGGTTTTTAACAATAACTGATAAACCTTAAAAGATAGACCAGTTGTGAGCTCCGAGGTTGTTTATCAATTGTATATGCTTTTGTTAAAGCCATCTGTTTGCGTCAATTCAACATATTTTTTTAAATAATCTCGTTGAATAGCAGAATTTTTGGTGAAAAACTGCATTACCCATGGCACTGTACAGAAAATTCCACCAATCTGAGAGTCACAGTGAACAAAGTGCACCAAATGAGCTCTGAATAATTTTTGATTTCTCCATAGTTTTTAGCCTACTTCATGGGAGTTTTTTCGTTCACCAAAACCGTTATATATACATTCTTGTACATGTCTTTTTGTCAGATTTTCATATACTTTTTTGCTTCAAATAAAATTTTTTAATGTTTTCATTCACCATGTAGCTGTTTGGCTTGGTTCATGGCTTATTATAGAGCTTTAACAAAGACCTTTTAAAAATCCCAATAGAAAAAATTATTCAGAAACAAGTGCCACTGAAAACGGGGAACACTATAGAGCAAAACGGTCAGGTTCTGGAAGCTTGGTGAACTGAAGTGATATTAGCTTCATTGATTATAAAGAGAGCACTCTTTGCTTGGATTCTCTATGTAACCCATTCATAATTTGAATAAAAGTTTTATTTTTTATGCTGCTATGTACACACTGCAGAGTTTAGAGAGTGAAGGACAAAAATCTATCGAAATAGATCCAGATGGATAACAGACCAACTATGATCCATAGAACCCCTAATTTGAATTAATTGGCTGTTTTTGTCCATACAGTGAAATTCAATGGGGTCCATAAGTTTCTTGCACCAAAAGAACAAACGGTAATCTGTACAACTGTACAATCTGTACCAGTGGTATTATCAAGTCTTCTTAGGTAGATGATCACTTTATAAGTTTTAGGCATCAGAATATCAAAAATCCAATTTGTAACTTCTGTCAGGCCTAGTTGAACACCACAAACATGTCATCATAGAAAGTGAATTTTAAAATTCATTGCTCAAGCTTCTGTTCTCTTAAACTTCTGTTTAATTCCTGTAGTGATAATTATAGTAATACTTTTAAATATTTGTGTTTGCATTTAATTGTATATAATAATTTTGTGCGTTATCTTTCTTTCAGAGCAAAATACCCATCTTGTATGTTCTTTCAATACAACACCCAGCTTGGACCTCCATATTACATCCTTGTTGATACCAACTTTATCAACTTTTCTATTAAGGCCAAATTAGATGTTGTCCAGTCAATGATGGACTGCCTCTATGCTAAATGTAAGTCTCAACACTCTCAGAATTATTTTCATCAATGCTGATGTGAAAGAGGATGGGTGTATTTTGGATGTATTGATCACTGTAGAGATTCCTATGCAGCAGCATTGAACATACATGATGCTGTATGTTCAGTGCTGCCGCATAGGAATCTCTACAGAAATAGATCCAGGCCTGGTCCTCTCTCGTCCTTCAATGTTGTCACTCCTCTTTTTATCCTTCCGGAGCTCCTCCGTGGGAATCGAGACCGGTGTGGCGCACAGGTGATGATCATTATCACCGGCCTCACTCCATTCCCGCGGCTCTTGGCCCCTCCCCACTCTTCACACAGAGTTTACAGCATACACTCTGTGCATACAGTTCACAAAACCTTATCTATATTTGTATATCACATAATCATGTGGTGTATACAGGACTGGAAATGGAAACTGTTACTTTAACAGATGTGATGAAATAGATAACACTGTTAGTCTAGTCCAAAAACCGCTTGCGTTATTGAAACGTATATTGAGTAAAAAAAGTTTCATAACTGCGTGTGATGAGGGAGATGAACTGATTAATAGTCTATGGTAACATCACCAAAACAATAATCTTTCAATAAAATAAAATTTCATCCTTTTTAACCATTGTTTTTTTTTTTTTAAAGAAAGTAAGAATGAAAGGATGAGCCAGTTGGTTGATTTCCATGCTGGTCTGCAGAAACCAGCAACAGGCTGAATGAAAATGCAAATTCACTCTCTGATAGTAGATGGTGCTTGTGAAGCAGCAGAAATATAACCGTTTCACCTGTAACCTAATTTCATTTTTATTAAAATTTTAGTTTAACTTAATGTTGTTATAGTTTATATAAATACATCTGAAAGTACCCCGTGCAAAAGTAGCTGAAGGGTGTTACAATTTAACATTTTGTCAAGTGAAATGTACTTAAATAGTTATAGATATCCTGTCCTCAGTGAGTAGAGAGCAGGGAACACTCTGTAGGGACCCTGTAAATCAGAATGCAGCTCAACTGTCAAAGTATTTTTATTATTGTTTATTATTATTATTATACAGATACATTATTACAGATATTTTAAAAACTTTGCACACTGTTCCAAGAAGTTGTTCTCTATATGTTTAAAAGGAAGAATGCATCCTTTGTGCAATGCTGTTGCTGACCAGGACTTTAGGGATAGTTCACCTAGATCATGATTTACTCACTTTCAAGTCATTCCAAACCGGTATGACTTTTTTTTTTTCTCACAAAATAATATATTTAACAAAAATAACAAAAAAATAAATTAACTAATTAATTAAAAGCAAAATATCTTACCTGTTCTACAGAAGAATTAAAGTCATACATGTCTGTAATTACATGAGTGTGTAAATGATGGTAATTTTCATTTTGTAGCCTGTTCTTGAGATGGGAATTTTTTTTTTAATCACAATTTCTGCACTGATTACTCATAAAATGTGATCTGGGGTCATATGCTTAAAACGTTTTAGAAATGCTCTTAAGAACAGATCACACCTAAGTGTTGTGGCATAACTATAGTGACATATAGAAAAAATGGCCATCCTCACCACTGAATCAATCAGTAGTGTGTTTGCAAGGGTGTGACGTAATAGTATTATTTGGCACCAATCATTTGTTCATAATTTATTACAACACAAAATGGTATTTTAGTAAAAGGTTTCTTTGTTGAATACTTTTTGATGGATGAATTGAGAATGACAATTTTAATTTCCTGTATTTATTCATTTAAATGTTTATACATTTTTACTCTGAGTGCTTTATGCATACAGCCCCTGATCCTCATACAAGTTACACAATCTGATTAAACTAATAACATACATTTGTAGTTTTCAAGCTAATACATTTCTGTGCATTTATGTTGTTGTGTTATTCAGGTGTCCCTTGCATAACAGACTGTGTGATGGCTGAGCTTGAGAAATTAGGGATGAAGTATCGAGTGGCTTTGCGGTAATGCACATTTACATGACATACATGTAACAGTAACCGTGTCTTTTGAACACTAGGGACCAAACCAATATTTGGGGGCAGGGGCATATCAATAATAATTTTTATTTAAATGTCCTTTTTTAATTTATTTTTATTGAACATTTAAAGGGTATATTGAAAAACTGTAAAATAAGTATTGTTTGTAAAATCAAGTTGAACTATTTGCAAATAATAGTTTTATTTTAAAATATGCACACATTCACTTTGAATCATATTCAATTATGAATTACATGAATCACACCTATATTTTATATGTTAAACAGAAAAACTTGACACATTTCTTTCATAAAACACTTGGCAAATATTAAATGTTTAGCTACTTAAATCTGGCACTCTTTCACTGTTAAAACTAAAGCGCTGGGATGCACACTCGGATTCTCTGAATTGATTGGCCATCTTAATCATTTTGGCATTGATGAGCGCTGTTACACCCCTGAGGCAGTTGATCCTAAAAATGTATTCCCTAAAACGTTGTCATCCTAACAACACACAGTGCAGTGTGTAACGTACGTAGTACAGCAGACCAGCACCAGGAACAACAAACATGCCTTTCTCGACTAGAACATTGGAAATCAACTTTCATTCTGCTTTGTTCATAAAATATTAGATGTAGTTGGTGGAAAAGGATTATCCTGTCCTGTCCTCCCAGAAGACAAAATAATTACTGTTTGCACAGGTCATCTTGTTGAAAAGTATACATCACTTAACTTTTAAAGGTTCATGAAATCCTGTGTTTCAGCACTGATTAGTTCCCACCGCAGTTTTAAAAAATACTAAGTGGATGTGGTAAGCTGTGAAGTGGAGGGGGAAGAGGCGAGACAGACAGCACAACAAAGGCTTCTGAGATAGTCAGTTTAATTTTGCGCTCACTGAGTTGAAAGCATCAAAGGTTTCCACAAATGCACACTACAGTTCACTCTTTCACAGAACAAAAAGAACAAATATATATGGTATGTAAGCTCAATGTACATTACACAAATACACAAATAAAGGATATAATTTAATGCACAAATAAATGCATATGCATGATAAATATCTTGCAGAAATCTGTCTGTTCTAGTACTCTCTGATCATAGAAAAAATAACTAGCTTTGTTTGCCCTTAGCATGTCATCCTTAGACTTGTCACAATGTTGTAATTAAAAGGCATTTTTCTGTTTAGAGATCATGTGTGAACAGGACCAGTTTTTGAAATCAGCTGCAGCATTTGCTGGCTTAAGTAGTAGTAACTTTGCAGGAAAAGTTCACCGTTGTTGCAGTGTGTGCCACTGCAGTTGGTCATAAGATTAACTACATTGTGGATAGCTATGTCATTTACTGTACATTTTTGAACAGTTTGTACAATTTGATGACATCACCGTTTCAACAATTTATATTACATTTACATTTAATCATTTAGCAGACGCTTTTATCCAAAGCAACTTACAAATGAGGTAAAAAGAAGCAATCTGTAATCATTTTTGCTCTGATTTGTGAATGGCAGACATCCCACCTCTCCTGGAGTGTCCCGCATATTGATAGCGGCTCCCTGACACCCACAAATTCTATACAAAATCCCAGAAATTGAGTGAGAGAGAGAAACCCTGTTTCCAGGATATTCAAGGTCATTTTTGGTGATTTAATCAAAAGTTGTCACCATCTGGAATGATAACAGTATGGATAAAAGATAGAAAGCTATTGTGTATGTAAATGGTAGATGTGGTGCATTTACCAGAAAAGGTCAAACTGGAATTTTACTGTGGTTGAACAGGTTTTATGTATGAAAGTGGCTACTCTTTCTTCCTTGGTTTTTATGCTGATTTGAACTTTTTTGTAGGATTGCCAAAGATCCCCGCTTTGATCGATTACCTTGCTCACACAAAGGAACGTATGCTGACGACTGCTTGGTGCAAAGAGTAATGCAGGTATGAGAACTTTGTAAGCTTTGGTGTTATAACTGTTTCATGTTCTCAAATGAATGGAAAGAGTGGAATACTGCTGCTTATTCATTAGTGAATCAAGCCATTTAAAATGGAAATTTTTCACCTGAGATTTGGAACTAAATTACAAGTGGGGAAATGCCTTAACTAAAGTGGCAGCATCATCATTATTTGTAAGGATTTTCAAAATGACCCCCCCCCCCACCACCACCACACACACAATTTTGGATTCCATAATGTATTAAATATACCTTAATGTCCTTGTAGATTTTGGTTCACAGATTTGATTTTAATCTTCATTTTAAGACCCTAAATGGTTCCAGAGATATACTGGAGTTATAGTGTGGCTCCAAGAATTTGTTCAATTGTACAAATTTTCAGTGGTCAAAAACCAAATGTGGGTCACTTTGCATACAGAAGATACTTTTTTTTCTGTTCAACAGATTGTTCAAATCTGAGTGCTTAATTCAGGGCGGACATTTGGCCATTTATATTTAATTTCTAAGAGATATAACCATAACCATAAAACATTTTGTGTTTAGGTCCAATTTTGACCCAAGTATCACCTTTACAGGCTTTACACAATGTTATGCAGACATTTTTTTACATGACCTTGGCGTTACTAGCATCATGCTGTACAGGAGCTACAGGAATGTGACTTCTCTCAAAAATGTAACCTCTTTCCATGTCTTTCACACACTTTTGGGACTGAATTTTGTTGATAAACATGAATATGCACGTCTATTGATGATCAATATTTTCATGCTGCAATATTTATATAAATTGTGTATGACTGTTTAATAAGCTTTCATTCCACCGGGTCCAAATAGACCCAGGAATGCAAAAGTTGAATGCAGATTTTGAGTGCATTATGAAGGTTAAGGCACAGCAAATGTGGAGGGTTCACAAAAATGAATGAATAAATTAAATGATTGATTAAAATTAGATTTTTAAATATATATTAGGAGTGAAAATTAAGTGATTTCACAAATCAATAAAATAAGTGACACTATGAAACAATTCTAATCTCAGAGCTGATACACATTTTATATCTTGCTTTACATTGTGACTAAAGCATTCCCAATTGTTTCATTAGCACAAATGTTACATTGTGGCCACAGTGGACAGGGACCTAAAAAGGAGGATTCGGAAGATCCCAGGAGTCCCCATCATGTACATTTCCAATCACAGGTACTCAAGCTCTATTCGCTAAGTCTCGCCTTAATGTTACTGAGGAGGGTCTCTAGTGAGTACAAGTGGAAAAAGCCTAGGTTATGTGCAAACTTCAGAAATTGAATAAAGCCTACTGGTAAATGTGTGTCCAGGTATGTCCAATCCTGCTCTTGAAGGAACACCATTTTGAAGAATATTTAGTAGGGATGCACCGATACTGGTATCGGTATCGGGCCCGATACTGGTCTCCTGTACTCATACTCGTTAAAATGCCCCGATACCAAACGCAGATACCACACAGCATGTGTTAAGCGCCATATTCAAACAAAGAAACACCAACAACAGACAGCAGAAAGGAGTTAAGGATGTCTACTACGAAGTATATGTATGCAATGAATATAATGTTAAACATTCAGTATTAACGCCTGTATAGCTGATGGGCTAAATTTTGGTTTGACTGTATCTATTTGATAAATGAAGTTAACCAACTAACATTATACATACCCTTTTGGTTTCTGTACCCAATATTTAAAAAATTTACAAATGCAATAAAAATATCGGTACTCTGTATCGGCAAGTACCAAAAATAAAAGAATCGGTATCGGGCGAGTACTGGAAAATGGTGGTATCTGTGCATCCCTAGTTTTTAGGTGTGTTTGACTCCGGCTGTAGCTGGATTTTAACGTTTGGTGAGACTTGCTGCTTGCAGTCAGGAGAGGAGTTGAAAATGGAGACATGAAGTCGGACACTTTCCGCTTCCCGTAGTGATGCTCTGGCAGTGTTTGCGTACTTTTTTTAATTATTTTTTTTATGATCAACATTTTTATTACTCATACTCGTTACATCAGAAACGTATATCACAATTCACAGTTCCAGAGAACTATGTACAAACAGATGCCATGAAGCTGTCCACTTGTACCAAAGGAGAGGAAGAAAAATAAAAGAAATAAAGTGTTTTCATGTAGCAACAAATACTATTCGTTGAAAAATATAAGCACTGCTTAATATGGTACCTATATAAAGATGAATAAAATAACATAGGCCAATACTATTAAAATAACATCAAAATGCTAAATTATTTTAATTCTATTTTTACAATAGGGATACATGAAATTAGTTAGTACTATTATAAAAACACAGATTTGTGAGCATTACCAGAAATGAAGGTGTCAGAATGACATGAAACATGATCGTTGTAATGATGAGTCTGGCCAATGGTATAACAGCTGTATTGTTATCAGAGCGTCCAACCACTCTGGAGAAGCTGCACAGATTGAGCCAGCCAACTGGTCTCAAATCACTCTCACTGGACTTTGATGGCATATGTTTCAGTGACATAGCATCACCACCGTTTCATGTTGGACAAAATTTCTAACTGGCATGCATTGCTTCAAGTCACACCGTCTGTGCAGCGCCGAATCAAGTCAAACACACCTATTGTCATTACAGGAGATTCTATAAAGATTTTCTGACTGAGTAACCGTAATCAAGTGTGGTGTAGCTTTACTGAATGGCTCAATTTAGACTTGTATGTGTATTTCTATATGAATTTATATTATGTATATTTTTGTATTTATTGTAACAGAAGAAAATTATCTTGTCACCTATGTAAATTAATAAAACTTATAATGTTTTTTACAGGTATAACATTGAGAGAATGCCAGACGATTATGGTGCACCACGGTTGTAGAACACAGATGTTTGTGGGGTTTTTTTTTTATTTTTGTTATAAGAATTTGTTTGGTGGAGATCCCCCACCTTCTACCTTTAAATGATTTCCCTTGTGAATATTGTTCAGAACTCAGTACAATAAAGTTTTTGGCTGCCCAGATTCCCAGCAGCTCAGATTACATTAGAGGAAATTAAAAGGAGGGGGAAATAGGAAGAAAATAATCTGCAACCAATGGAAACGACATGAGTCCAAATCTAGTGGCTATTGTGGGGAACTTCAGTGATCTAGGATCTCCTCTTATTGATATTAATGTGTTATTGATTTAAATTATTTGGTGTCTCCCAACAATAATATTGATTTAATCAAACACATTAAATTGGCCAAGTAGCCTTAAACTATTACAGTATGTTAACAGCTCAACAATGCAGTGTTAAAAAATAATGAACATTTCCCGTGAAGCCACTCCCTGGTACTCTTATATGTCCGTTTAGGATCTTAGGATTTATTTGCTGACCACATTCTTTTGTATTTATCTTAATGACATCTCTTGGAGGCTGTCGTAAATAAAAATCACCATTGATAGACAAGTTATCAGTATCCTTGTTTATTTCAAATTATTGTTGTTTGTCAATTATTATTGTTAATTATTGTTAGCTTCATGTGGCTAAAACCATATTTACATTGTGCAGGCCTACACAGGATGATTTGAATGCAATTCATTTTAAAATGGGCTGCAAAAGGAGCCCCTACCAAGTATTGAGTACATGTACAGTAAATAAACATACTTTCAAGAAGGCCAACAATTCACAAAAAAATTTTTTTTATTGGTCTTATGAAGTATTCTAATTTGTTGAGATGCTGAAATAAATGAACTTTTCCACGACATTCTAATTTATTGAGATGCACCTGTGTGTATATATGTATATATACATATATTTTTTTTACTATCTAGCTTTTGCTGTTCTGAGGAATGATTTGTACCTGTCTTAAAATCACTACACTGCCGTATGTGCGCCAAGCAGTATGTGTAAAATTATCACAAATCAGTGAGCATTCACTGTAAAAAATTTACAGTAAAAAACCTGCAGCTGTGGTTGCCGGAATTTTACCGTAAAAAATACTGTAGCAACATTTTAGGTTTTACGGTTTTAACTTAAATTTACAATTAAATACCGTATTTTCATCAACTGATATAATGTTAATATACCAACCTATTGAAGTACTGAAATCTGTTTTGCACCTTTGTAATACACTGATAACAACCCAATGCAGGTGGTGATGAGAAAGTCACA
Source organism: Sinocyclocheilus grahami (assembly GCF_001515645.1). Taxonomy (NCBI): domain Eukaryota; kingdom Metazoa; phylum Chordata; class Actinopteri; order Cypriniformes; family Cyprinidae; genus Sinocyclocheilus; species Sinocyclocheilus grahami. The sequence goes on along the minus strand of NW_015506227.1, from coordinate 70,951 downwards.
TGATGAACCAAAGCCCATCACAAGCAGCTTTTAAACAATAACATATATAGAAGGTGCACAGTGTCATTCACACAGATACTAAACACCATCATGGTAACGCACATGAAACTGAAATAATGCAATAAACATTAATTTAACAACATTAGGTGTAACACACAACCCTAATATACAAAACTGATAAGAAAAAACTAAGAAGAAACATAGTTGTTTCAACAAAAAAAAACATCAAATTTGAAATGTAACGCAGGGAATTCTGGGAATGTCAATTTACGGTTATTCACTGTAAATTATACGGTCTTTTTCACTTCCAAAAACGGTATACTACCGTAAAATTAATGTCCAATACATGTAATGTCCAATACAGTGTTTCACCGTATATAGTAGGGGAATTTACCGTTAACCATTTAACAGGTTTTTACTGTATCGTTTTTACAGTCTTTTACCATTAAATTCACAGTAATATTTTACAGCGTTGTTATAAATACTTGGCTCCAGTGTTTCACCGTATATAGTAGGGGAATTTACCGTTAACCATTTAACAGGTTTTTACTGTAGCGTTTTTACAGTCTTTTACCATTAAATTCACGGTAATATTTTACAGCGTTGTTATAAATACTTGGCTCCACTTACCCCACTGATCATGTGGTGTTAAGTGATGTCAAGAAGTGCGAAGAATGGGACTGGTTCTCAATCATGATCATGGCAGTCACATAAAAAAATTTCACATTTCTCTTGTTTCAGGGTTGTTGCAGATCTTAATTCACCCTTTCGTAAATTCTGACCTTAAAAGGTATTAAATTGGAGCAGAAAGTTTTAAGTCATGGAATTAAATTGCATGAGGGATTGTTTTCTTGTTGCGTTTCATTTTTAAATGAAGAGAAGGCGTAATATCTCTGTGGCTTAGTGGCTGTATGTGCTGATTTGCCTGTCAGTAACCTGTAGATTAGAAGAACCTGATGAACGTGCAGATGCACCTTTTCTGAATCTTGCCGTTTAGAGAAGTAGTTAGATTGGGGAAATATTTGTTCCAGCCTAAATGTCTTCAAAAGAAAAATACAAATTGAGTGAGTTTGTTGATTTTGACTATAGTTTGTGGTCACTTCCATTATTAATGACAACAAATAGTTTTTAAGAACTGCTGTTTCAATTTAATATTTGTATAAGAATACTTGCATACTCGCAAAATGCATTTGCAGTGCTCATTTTATCAGTTTTGTTAATGTTTAGTAAATGGTTTGCCACCTGAAAAAAAATTGTAGGATTTACTTAGAAACAATTTTTTGCATTTTTCAAATAATTATAAAGGAATGATAGAATTAAACATCAAATGTTGAAAGATTAAAATAGTTTTTCTTTTAAACTGCATGTATTTCATTCCATAGCTCAAGTGAAACGGCAGTGTCATAAAGTTTAATAGCTTATGGGTCTGATCAGAAAGTACAGAAGTTAGTGGTTAGGAGCAAAGAAACCATCTTTTTTGTAAAATAATTTAAAAAGCAATGGCGATTTGTTAAAAGTTGTTTTTCATCATGCTTCCTAGGCAAAATGTTGATGTATTGTGTTCACTTCAATTTATTCTATAAAGTTTCTTTACTTGGTCTTAAAAAAGGACTTTGTACACTGCCTCTTTTAATTGGAGAATATAAAAGGAAGCAGAACAATAAATTGACAAAGTAATGCAAAATCTAGACCAAAGGCTTCAAATAAACTGTTGAAAATACGATAGCATAAAATAGCATTTTTGAGAATATGTCTGCATGTTGCCATTGTCATTTCCTACAGTCTCAGTTTGTTATTTATGTGACATACTCCTCTCCATCTGGCATTGAAAATATCTAATTACCTTTGCATCAGGCATGAAACGGCACAATCCAAACCAAGGTCTTTTGGATTTGCTGCAGATAGAAAGATTGAGAGATAGTGAAGGCAAAGCAAACATTCAACCTTGACACTTGATACGGTGTGATTATAGAAGAGATTAAGGACAGCATTAATTACAGTTTAATTTATGTGTTAGTAAATCATGTTAACAATCTGAATGTTTGAATTTAAAAAAACAACAACAAACAAATGTGTTCTGTACAAGATGTGTTTTTTCAATTAACAATGTAAACGATACAAGTCAGAGATCTCAAAGATAAAATACTGTTAATTGAAACTACAGTACATATTCAGTTCTTTTCTTCATTTACCTAATGGATTACAAGGTCAGCAAGGGAACGGTCACACACTCGGTCACGCGCACACACACACACACACAAACGGGGCAGACGTAAGCAAGGTATAAAAGCTATGCCTGTTTCTGAGAAAAGAGATTAATCACATCTTGCAGGAAGTCAAGAACAAAGGTAATTTTTCAAATGAAATATTTGTGAGCTTAACGAATACATTTAAAATGTACAAATGTAGCAAATTCTGAGAAGAATGATCCGTGTATGTATTTGATGTATTTTGAAAATATGAGTCCAGTTCTGAAAGTATGTTCTATTTTAGTGTTTTTTCCCCCCTTTTTCTCTTCTATTATAGCCACCATGGTTTGGACAAGATATGCTGGAGCAAGTATATTATTGTTTTTAATGCTTATTCATCTTGGACAACTGTATCCAAGAAATGATATGAATAACTGTAAGTTAATACCCAGTTACTACATTTTGATACTTCGTATGGGATCTTTTCCTTTACTATTATTTTGTATTTTATACAAGTTGGATGTGAGGAGTGCAAACTCAAAGAGAACAACATTTTCTCAAAACCTGGAGCTCCTGTCTATCAGTGTATGGGATGCTGCTTTTCTAGGGCTTACCCCACGCCTCTGAGGTCTAAGAAAACCATGCTTGTTCCAAAAAATATCACATCAGAAGCTACATGCTGTGTAGCCAAAGAAGTTAAACGGGTAAAATGTGCACTGCTATTGCTATAATATTGCGTTTCATTATATTATTATTTTACTCAAATGTATATAGGCCTAACAAAATTGTTTTTGTATTTGTTAGGTGCTTGTCAATGATGTCAAACTAGTGAACCACACAGACTGCCACTGCAGCACCTGTTACTATCATAAGTCTTAAAAAATATTGTGACATTCAAGATTTGCTTGTGTTTGCCTAAAACTAGTTATATTCCCGTCTACCTGTCATTTTATGCCAATTATAAGAATTTTGTTTGTTGTGCATATTTACTTTTCTACCATGCACATTTATTCTATAATTGTCAAGGCTGGGTGGTTTTTCCACCACTTCTTTTCCAAATGGTTGCCATCATTATTGTAACCAACATCTAAAGAGCATAGAATGTGATATTTTATCATTAATAAAAATCTAAGAAAAAATCATCACTGCACTCTGTTTGATGTTAGTTTAAGCCCTCTTTTATTGGTAATTGCTCACTTATTTTGTCATCTTGCTGTTGTAAGATCAAATCCATAACTTAAAAAATATGATTGCTTGTGACAGCATTTGTGTTTATTTTTTCTCCATTGTTAAACCTGCTTTATCCTTTGCATGGATCGAGGGTGACTGAAATTCCTACACACTTACAAATAAAGGTTTAAAAGTGGGTTTTCATTGAAGCCATAGAATAACCATTTTGGAAGAAGAATTTTCAGTAAATACTTATAAGAACCTTTTTTTTCCCTCAGTGTGAAGAACATTTTAATCAAAAATACTTCAGCCTGATGCCATACTGGAACAAACTCCCACACATGCTGAGAGAAACTCAGCAAATGCAAACCTGGTTTAATGATAAAAGATTAACCAGTGCAACAAGACCACCAAACACACAATAACATCAACGCATTTAAATAAGAAACCTTTATTGTAGATGTTTTGATAAGAATGGGCTCTCCCTCACTCTCTGAGCCTGCTTTTGCCTCATCTTCAATGGAAGTAGGGGAGAGTGGGGTAAGTTGAGCCAGTGGGTAAGGGGGGGGGGGGGGGGTGGAAGGCACCCATTTAAAAATTCTGAATTATAAACTGTTGTTTTAATGTGATATTACTGGTTTAGTTTATCATACATACATATTATTTGTAGTTTATTTGATAGGGACAGTGTACAAGTGCACCAAATCTTTCTCTGATAAGAACCAGAAAATGCTTTTCATCACATTAAAATCAGATATATATTTCCACCTGTAGTCACTAATGGCCAACAAACACTGTTTAGTCTGTTTTTAGGAAGGCTACAACTTTGGCGTTCAACATATTGTTTCAGAAATGCAAACAAATAAATACTGAAATTTAAACTTAATTTGGTTGGTTTTATGTTGTTAAAGTTAACTTTATGAAAATAAATATGTCTGTTTGTAAAAGGAAATTATTACATTAGTTTTTAAATTGTTATTTATTTCACATGGGTTTGAATCAGATTTGGCCAGATGGTCATTTTACACCCAGATGGTGCATCATACTCACTGAATTGACTCGGGTCAACTTACCCCTAACCCTAGGCAAACTGAGCCATGGGAACACTTTTTTATAAGAAGACATTTTTAGAACCCTTTGTCATAGATACATTCTGATCATTTAAAATTATAGGAATACTTTCATTAGGATAGGATTGGATAGGATAGATACTTTCTTTGTATTTCTGTGTCATTTTCCTTGAGGACCACATAAGTAAAAAATGGCTAATCTTACCCCACTCTCCCCTATAAGTATTAGACATTTATTTTAATATTTTACAGCATGAATCTATATTATATATAAATAAACAACTCATTTAGAATATTTATATTATTTTAAAACTATTTATAGGCCTACTATTAATAAGGTTTTAATAAAATATGATGTGTTATAGATTACTAGTATCAAGACAAGTGATTATAATGAGAAATATACTTAATTACAAGAATTAAAGTGTGACAAACTGCTAAATATTCTATATGATGATTTACCTGCTGGCTTGCTGGAGCTTTGAATTCATGTTTGCAATCTTGAACTGCCTTTAGCAGCCTCCCTTTGCTCTGTCTTCTTTTTTTGTGAAGGCATTTTTTTTGTCTAAAAAGTGTGCCAACAACAGCGAATTTTGTGTTATTTATGTTAGATCTGATCTGGTATAATAATTTGATCAGACATTATAATTCAAAGAACGTGGATATTTTGTTGTAATCACTTTTAATCACTTTACCGACAGAAATACACACAAAAAAAATTATTAATTCAGCGAATCATCCACTGACTGTAATGTGGATTGTAATGCATCCTAATGAACGACCTTCGGGAACTGTGGGTCTCCACGGGAAAACACGGAGCGGAATCAGCGGATCTTTAGCGGAGCGGTAACCGAACGCTTTGAGCTGGGGTGAGGGGGGTGAGAGGGGCACCTCAGCCGATGAGGGCAAAGGGGCAGTGGCTCTAGCCACCGGGCCACCCCCCTGTACACGGCCCTGTTTGTGTGGTTGTGTGAGTGTGATTTCCAGTGTTGGGGAGTAACTAGTTACATGTAAAAGAATTACGAAATGTAATTACAAAATAAAAGTAATTGTAATCAGTTACAGTTAAGAAAAAATGTGTAATTAAATTACAGTTACTTATGAAAATGTTAAGAATTACAAAGGGGGTTTACATCTGATTTTTTTCCACACACATTCCCACATACAGATTTAATTGAGTTCTTACATAAATTGCAGTGACTGCTCTAAAATATGAAACACCAATGTTTCAGAAGTTTATAACATGCTTATTAGATAGGGATTATGTATATGCTTTATTTTTTTAAGATTAACAGTTTTTTCTAAGGCATTGTTAGATTCCAGTGTTTCCTGTCATAGCTATGCAAAGATTTGATTTCAAAAACAGTATCATAGCTATTAAGCTATTTCTTGTTATGATTTTAAATATGTATTTAACCTCAGAATGATTTTAAAGTAAGTCTGAAATCTGCAGCTGGATCATGAACAATGGGTAGGCCTACTGATCCACCCTTGAATTTTAACTTTTTAACAAAACCTGCCTTGAATTGTCCCTCATTCAGAAAGCAGTCTGGAGTAAAATGCAGCCAGACATAAAGAAATTTAGTGAAAGTGAATTTAATTGACATGTGGCTAAGTATGGTGTCCCATACTCAGAATTTGTGCTCTGCATTAATATGCAAAGATTTGATTTCAAAAACAGTATCATAGCTATTAAGCTATTTCTTGTTATGATTTTAAATATGTATTTAACCTCAGAATGATTTTAAAGTAAGTCTGAAATCTGCAGCTGGATCATGAACAATGGGTAGGCCTACTGATCCACCCTTGAATTTTAACTTTTTAACAAAACCTGCCTTGAATTGTCCCTCATTCAGAAGGCAGCCTGTACTAAAATGATTTGTGCAGCCAGACATAAACAAATTTAGTGAAAGTGAATTGAATTGACATGTGGCTAAGTATGGTGTCCCATACTCAGAATTTGTGCTCTGCATTAACCCATCCAAGTGTGCACACACACAGCAGTGAACACACACACCGTAAACACACACCAACAAAGTTGGGGGTTTGGTGCCTTGCTCAAGGGTCTCACCTCGTGGTATTGAAGGTGGAAGAGAGTGCTGGTATTCACTCCAAAATCAAAATGGCTTTATAATTGAGACTGTTTAGGTTTTTGGGGAATTCAAAAAAAGGAGTGAATTTTTATCATTGTATGGTGGTTGTGTACACACTGCTAAGACACATTTATATGCAAATAAAGATATTTTGCATCTAATGTCTCCTTTAAAATGAAAATATTATAATCATAATTCAAGTGATGAAGGATTTCGAAAGTCTGACAGTTATTAGTGTTGAGCACATATTGTAAGTTTAACCCTGCCTGGTTTACATGTTTGAAAATGATTAACAGTTGAAAACAGAAATTTAGAAAAGTAATCAAATGTAATCAGTTACATTAGTAAAGTAATTGAAAAGTTACACTAATTATTACATTTTACGTAGGGTAACTTGTAATCTGTAACCTATTACATTTCCAAAGTAACCTTCCCAACACTGGTGATTTCTGTGAAAAGACTGAGACGCCCCCATACCGCCTGCGCCATTGCTGGGACAGTGCGCGAAGCGAAATTTCGAATACTATTATGACGAAAGATTGGGTGATAAATAATAATTTCGTAGCTTTGATGTACTTCATAGCAGTTACTATGCTTCACAGGCATACATATTAAATATGTCTTGTAGACATCGCTTGGTAAAGTTGCTGTGATGCAGATTTTTATTTGAATATTAATTAGGTTGTGCTGACGTTGATTGGTAACCCTCTAATAGCGAATGCACGGGTCATGAATATTTGGATCAGGCCTTGGCCGTAGTAGTTTGAGATATTTGGGCTGGTGTGAATGCAGCGAAGATGGCGGAGGAGGAGGGCAACGCGACTGAGGTTGTGGCCCTCGGACACAAATTTCAGGATCTCATCTCTGAATTAAAAAGGAGCTCCGAGTCGACGCTAGATGCCTCCAATAGTTTTTGTCAGGATTTCTGTCAAGTACGACTTTATTCATGCGTTTTAATCTGTCAGTCTTTGTTCATGGACGATGCTGCATGTTTGCATCGCTACACCAACGATAACAAAACTAACAATACTAATACAGTCATTTATAAATGTGATGGGTTAAACACAAAAAGCTGTGTGCTGGAGAGATGGAGCATGCTTGTGTTTTAAAGTCATTAAATCTTACAGTCATGCTGTTTATTTGTATGGTATGGTCATAGCTCCTGATGGCTAACACATTAGCTTATTGTAGCAACAGCAGCCTGTACTTTTACTAAAAAAATTAATTCTGTATGTTATATAGAATCCTATAAAATCCTATAACCACACACACACACACACATATATATATATATATATATATATATATATATATATATATAATCCTGTAACCATTATATATATAAACCCAGCATATGTAACTTAAAGATTTTCATATTTTTTATTGAAGAAAACTGCTGTTCTCAATTCATTATTTGTCAGTTTGTCACAAAATTATTTGACCAGCAGATTAAATAAATCATGCTAGGATCCAATCAATATTTGTTTTCAATATTTTGAATATTGCATATCGTATGAATCACTGTTGTTTTGTCAGATCTAGCATGTACCATATTTCATTATTAGTCTTACTACTGTTACATCCCTTTGTTAGTATTGGCTCTGTACTGGACCATTCATTTATATCTATCTCTTTATTTTTTATAATTATTTTTCTTTCATGCAGATTTTGATGCATCATGGATGTCAGTGGAGACCAGATGAAGATCCGCTCCCTCTTTTGGAGATGTACACAGTTGCTATAATGTGTTGTGCTGAGGCCAGCCCGTTCCTCAGCCCTGAATGTGAACATGTTACAGATGTGCTGGAGAAGTTATCATGGTGAGTAGGGCTGCACGATATTGGAAAAAACTCGCATTGCAATATTTTTTTTCTCTACAATATATATTGCGATATGAAAAAAAAATCAAATTACTTCAATAGCTCTATTTGGAAAAAATAAATGATTGGGGTGATTCTGTTGGCCAGTAAATTAGCATAGGAAATAAACAAATTTCAAGCATAGATAAATAACAGAACAAAGATACAAATGAAATAAGCAGTGCTTTATATTTTTCAGATAAGTATTCAGGTACAGAAATTGAATAATCAAATCTAAAATAACTGCATAGTTTTCACTATAAATTAAATCAACAAATCTGTGTTAAAGCTACAAAAGTGATTTTTTCTTTGTGTTTTGTTGTTTGATTACCATTCATGACAGAGAAAGCTACAGGAACATTAAACTGCTGTGAACCGATATACTGTTAAACATGTTAAACTATTTCCCTTCACCTAATAATTACGATACTTTACTTTAATTTTACGGTTTTTGTTTGGCAGCCGTAGCTGCCAGTCATTTGACAATTTTTTTACAGGACTTTTTTTTACTGTGTAAAACCCTTATTTTACAGATTTTTCCTAGATTATTACAATGAAAGCACTAAATGTTCTACAGAGAAACACTGTTATTTTACAAATCATTACAATCAAAAACCTTCAATAAAGTGTCAAAGCATGCTCAAGATGGAAAATTAACAGTTTTATTTGGAGGACAAAATACAAAGTCTGTACAAATGCCATATAAAATAAAATTTTTGTAAGAAATACAGCACAATTACATTTAAAATACTGTACTGATGGAAGAACATAGAACAGTTTCATCAAAATGTTGAATTAAATATATTCAATTTAAAGGACAAGTTCACTTCCAGAATGAATATTTCCTGATAATGTACTCACCCCATGTAACCCAAGATGTTCATGTCTTTCTTTACTCAGTCAAAAAGGAATTAATGTTTTTGAGGATAACATGAAATTTCAGTTTCAATGCTGCTTCAAAGTGCGCTACACGATCCCAGCTGAGGAATAAGGGTTGCTGGGAACTTGTAAAGCCCTTTGAAAGTTGCATTGAAACTGAAATTTGGACCTTCAACCCATTGGGTCCCATTGAAGTCCACTATATGGAGAAAAATCCTGGAATGTTTTCCTCAAAAACCAAAAAAATTTTTGACAGAAAAAAGAAAGACATGAACATCTTAGATGACATGGGGGTGAGTAAATTATCAGGACATTTCTATTATGGAATTGAACTAGTCCTTTATAACTGAAGAAATACAAAACCGATATATCTACAAGATTGTCAAGATTGAGTCTAAAAGAGTTTTATTATTCAGATGTAAAGAAAACATTCCAGGATTTTTCTCCATATAGTGGACTTCAATGGGAGCCAACGGGTTGAAGGTCCAAATTTCAGTTTCAATGCCGCTTCAAAGGGCTTTAAACGATCCCAGCCGAGGAATAACGGTCGCTGGGAACTTGTAAAGCCCTTTGAAAGTTGCATTGAAACTGAAATTTGGACCTTCAACCCATTGGGTCCCATTGAAGTCCACTATATGGAGAAAAATCCTGGAATGTTTTCCTCAAAAACCAAAAAAATTTTTGACAGAAAAAAGAAAGACATGAACATCTTAGATGACATGGGGGTGAGTAAATTATCAGGACATTTCTATTCTGGAATTGAACTAGTCCTTTATAACAGAAGAAGTACAAAACCGATATATCTACAAGATTGTCAAGATTGAGTCTAAAAGAGTTTTATTATTCAGATGTAAATTTACATTATAAATTAATTCTTCATAAACAGTTCTTCAGAACCCCCAGAAGGAATTCAATAACTAAAAATTGCATTTCTATCTTATCAGTTAGGGTTACTCTGATGATGAGGTCAATTTTACCTTTGAGAGAAAGAAACAATTTGTGCTGTTTGCTGATAGCTTTGTATCTTGTATTTTCCACATAAGTTTTATATTAATCCACAATATTCTACTTACTCCATATACAGTGGTGTGACGTCCAAAATGATTAGAACACTAGTATTTTCACCAGCTAAAAATGGTTTTAAGTCAGTTATTTCTATCTTTTGCTGTAGTGTGTCAGTAGAAAATATCAGTTTACATTTCCAAACATTAATTTTGCCATTAATTGTAATAAAGGTTTTTGTTTGCACAAGGAGTCTGACAACAGCCAATGCTGCACATAGAGATCTGATCTGATCATCATCAGTCTGTCTGGAATGACATGAAGAAACAATAAACTGAGACAGACTAAATCCACAAGAACTGTGGCAACGTCTTCAAGATGCTTCAAGAAACCTACCTGCAAAGCTACCTGAAAAACTATGCGCAAGTGCACCAAGGGCAAAAGCTGCTTTAAACGCAAAGGATGCTTACACCAAATGTTGATTTAATTTAGTTAACAGAAGTTAATTGATAAAGAACATTTATTTATGACATTATTTTTGACAGCATCCCCACTTTACAGCATTTTACACAAGTGCCTAAAACTTTTTACAGCACTGTAGCTTCGCAGGTAGGTTTCTTGAATCGTTTTGGAGACATTGCCACAGTTCTTCTGGATTTAGTCTGTCTAAGTTTGTTCTGTTTCTTCATGTCATTCCAGAAAGACTGGATGATGATCAGATCAGATCTCTGTGTGGAGCACTGGCTGTTGTCAGACAAAAATCTCACTGGATTATTAAAATTAATGCCAAAATGAATGTTTGGTAATGTAAACTGATATTTCCTACTGACACGCTACAGCAAAAGATAGCAATAACTGATTTAAAACCATTTTTTAGCTGCTGAAAATACTAGTGTTCTAATCATTTTGGGCACCACTGTAGCTCTGATAATATAGGTAGACAAACATATGTATTTTAATTCTGAATTCTAGCTATATTAGTGTAATAATAAGTAAAACCAAAACATACAACAAAAGGTCCATGACTCTGCTCCAGAAGTGACAGACACAGCAGATAAAGAGCAGTCCTCCTCCAAATCGCCAGTAATCAGCTGGGGGTAAAAAAAAGAAAAGAAAATTGTGAGAAGACACCTGTTTTATCTGGGATTAAAACAAACTAAAAACATGGAAGAAAAATACTGTGAACATTCCTTTAAAAATAAATTAATGGTAGAAGATTTTCCCAAAACTTCTGGATCATGAGGGGGAAGTACACACACAAACAAATTAATATCAATTTGTTTAATAAAACACTATATACTTACTGACAGAGACATAGGCTTGCAAAAATGTACTCACCAGCTCCATACAAAATATTCACGGTTGATCCAAAATCCTGGTTTACATACAGTATTCTTCTCCAAGGAATCCAAGTATCATGCCTTCAGGTCCTCTCTGTCATATGAGTTTCTCATTTCAAAGTTCCTTCACTTTTTGAGTTTGATCTTAAAACTAGCTGACAGTATGTGTGGGCGATATGACCATATTATTTCACAATTATAGGACATTTTATTTCACAATAACAGTATATCACAATACAGTTATTTTTGTTATTTTATTAAACATAAGATCAAAGTAGCAAATTACAAACAGCAGGACTAATGCAATAGAACAAAGGTAAGTTCAATACATTTTGTGATTTTCTCTTTAGTATTTTGTTGTTTGATTAAAATAATGACCGAGGTAACATTTGGCTAAATTATACTGCTGTCACTTTGAGAACAAAATGCACAGATCCAGTATACTGACACGTCACCGGGTTTCCACCTAAATGTTAATCTTGACTCCAAACATTAGCGACTGTGTTTAAGTCAAGTGAATTTTGAGATGACTGTCTGTATTTGGCCATTCAAGTGAGGCGCGGCTTTGTGTCTATTGTTCTAAACTCATTTCATCACCACGCGCATCCTGCTATTTATTCCTCATTCATGCACATTTCTTTATCAACTTTAAGTAGTACTGTGCTATGAGTTTATATATTGCGCTTCATATCATCGCCACGACATGGTCATATATCGCCCAGCCGCAGCTAACAGTAGCTCATACTAACAAAACACAGTAACACACACTGGTATGACACTGAGATGTATAATCATGAGTAGCATCTCACTTCAATGGACTGTATCTTGATGTAACTATAGAACATTATATAAGGTACTTAACGTTACTTACCTTTTGCAGTTTGCATGTCTGTTAGCTGCTGGTAGAAGTCCGTGTCCATATTCATGTTTATTTGTTCTCAATCGTCATCCCACAACCCAAACTCGCTCAAAATATGAATTAAACAGTCAGACGTTAAAGGGGTCATATGATGCGATTTCAATTTTTCTTTTCTCTTTGGAGTGTTACAAGCTCTTGGTGCATAAAGAAGATCTGTAAAGTTGCAAAGACTAAAGTCTCAAATCCAAAGAGATATTCTTTATAAAAGTTTATAAGAGTCAGCCACGCCTACCTAAAACGGCTCGTTCTAGCACGCCCCCACATATCTACGTCACTATTTGGGCGGCGTTATGCAACTCTTCCCACATCTTCACGCAAAGAAAGAAGGCATAACTTTTATTCTCGCTGTAGCATTGTTGCCGCCGCCGCCATGTCGTGAAGGCGCTGTGTGATTCGTTGTGAAAGCGAAACTACTTTGTTTGGCCTTCCAAAAGAGGACGATATCGCTTCGTCATGCCTGGAGCTGATCCGTGCTGGTCGCTAAGGAAATACTTCAACTTTGCGCTGTCGATCGCCGGATCGGCTTTCACCGTGGACAAAGCGGAGTCCAGCCCGGGGTCGTCACATGTGGTTGCCGCAGGCATCACAATATGGTAAGGGATGTAACATTTCCGTCACATGCTTGAGGAATTCGGCCAATCACAACGCACTGGATAGCTGGCCAATCAGAGCACACCTCGCTTTTTCAGACTGATGAGCTTTGTAAAAATCTACACGTTTCAGAAAGGCGGGGCATAGAGGAGAAACAATAATGTACAGTATGTGGAAAACAATGTGTTTTTTGAACCTTAAACCGCATAAACACATTTCATTACACCAAATATACAAAATAATGTTCTTTTTAGCAGCATCATATGACCCCTTTAAATGATCCATGTAAACTTACTAGTGAACCGACCGAAGAAGCAGACTGCCGAAGCTGATCGGCGGCACACACTGCAACAGCGTATTTTCAAATTTAACCGGGAAAACGGCGCGCTCACTGGTCATTGGCCAGATTCCTGAGTGATGGTCAGATTAACCAATCATGCTCAAAGCAACACTGCGAGACAGCAAATAGCGTTGCAACTATGAAAAAAATAAATCATAACTTGTTTTAAGTGAAAGATTTCAATGTGTCTATTTTTATTCGTAGGCTGTTACATTTAATTGTTCAAATGGTGATTTCCCATTATGCTAGGGTTAGGTGCATCTGTGCTATTCACTGTTCACTACCCCTCATTTCCCTGTGATTTTAGGGTTAAATTAGGTTTAGGGCCAGAGGGACTATGTTTTCAGACAGGATCAATAAAATATGCTGATTCAGGAACAGGTCTTACTTGGCAAAATCATGGCAGTCATGTGTGTGTGTGTGTGTGTGTACCTGGTATTTATCACATGATGGGGACCAAATGTCCCCACAAGGATAGGTCCCCATGAGGAAACAAGCTTATAAATCATAAAGAATGAAGTTTTTTGAAAATCTAAAAATGCATAAAGTTTCCTGTGACGGGTAGGTTTAGGTGTAGGGATGGTGTAGGGCGATAGAAAATACAGTTTGTACAGTATAAAAACCATTACACCTATGAAATGCCCACATAAAACATGGAAACACAACATGTGTGTGTGTGTGTAGTTATATTGACATGACCAATAAGCACCCTTTTGTATTTTAACAAATCCATGATCTTTCCTTTAAGCACCAGTTACGCAGATATGGCATTTTCATTTGGCCCTTCAGTGTTACACATCCTGTTGGTTAATCCTCTGTCCACCATAACACTTATTTAAAAATAATAGCACTGAATTGTTCAAATACTTTATTTATTACCTGGAGATGATTTAAAAAAGCACAAATAAACCATATATTGTCGCAATCATGTGTTTAATGTCTTCACATTTCCAAAGGTTTCTTCCTTTTATTCATATCATACAGTGATAGCTGGATGCTTTTGTCCATATTAGGGATTTCCTGGTACGTTGTAAGTTATTACTTCTAAATTAGTCCATCTTGCACTTTCTCTGTGAGAGCGCCCTCTGGTTTAGAGTATGAATGAAACACACACTGAATGAGAGTGTTGAGAGCTCCGTGATGTTCATCTCACCTCATTCTGGGTACTAATAAAACATTAGGTCATGAACTATATTCTTTCTTTCATTATCATGCATTATAATCTATATTCTTTCACACCAGCCCTTTAAAACCTCTATAACACACTTGCCCGAAAAAAGTGTGGGGGACGAATTTGCGTGTTATTAAAAGTGAGGGGGTGGGGGGGTATAGGGTAAGATGTCGAATATGGTGATGTATAATAAGGCATTAGTATGTGCTTTATGAGTACTAATAAACAGCTAATATAGTAATATGCAAGCAACTAGTTAATAACTAAAGTGTTACATTAAATAAATAAATAAATGTTTGTGTGTGTGCGTATATACAGTATTGGCTCGCAGCAGCTTGCACTCCTTATGTGTCTGTATGTTCTTTATGGGAAAACGCTTATGCAATTAAGCTTATTGGGTTCATATTCTGATTGCATCTGCTTGCTGGTATATAATATGTATCATCCAATCTTTTATTTAAAAAAAAGTGTAGTTTACAGCAGAAATGGCGACAAACGATCGTGACTCCTGGCACGAACTCTGGCAGGTGATACATAAAAATGGCGAGAAAGACCATGGCAGCTGCCAGAAAGGACTAGTGGCAGCTGCCTGTGACTCCTGGCAAGAATACATAAAAATGCATAATAATAATAATACAATTGTGGGAACTTTGCATCATCATTTAAATAAAACACCACCGCACGCCACTGAGAACAGTGTAGTTTTAGCGAGCCAGTGTTAATTTTGACAGGCATTTTTGATTTAGTCTTAGTCTTTATCTTAAAAAGAAAATGCTTAATAGTCTTAGTCACATTTTAGTCATTTGAGTCTTTCATAGTTTTAGTCGATGAAAAGTCATTGCATTTTTGTCAACTTTTAGTCATTACTTTTAGTCATTATTTTATGTAGTTTTCAAACAGAAATAGTCATTAATTCTTCTCTCTTTAGACCAAATCAATTAAGCTTATGAGACATTTGAATCAAGGATTGAATTTGGAAAAACTTGAATAAATGATGACAATTTTCATTTTTGGGTAAACTATCCCTTTAACAGTAGTGAAAAGGGAACAACTTATAAAATTATAGTTGTTCATATATAATATAGATAATATTTAACAATTATAAATTTTGAAAAAGAAGCACAATAAGACAAATACGAAAGAGATACAAATTAAACTCATTTTTCAGATACAGTAGGTTTACTTAACATTTGTACATTTATTTAACATCTTTTGTTGGTTAACATTAATGACAAGGATAGGTACTTAATTAGGAATGCTGTCCTTTTAAGACGGAAGGCATGCATGTAATACTGACACGTTCAGTTTTTCACCGACCTGTTTACATTCACTTAATCCATAACCGACTATATTTAAATGAGATACTCTACACGATAGACATTTGGACTTCTGTGTGTGTATTTGAGCACTGAGAACTGATCGTGCACTGTATATGAGAACTGAAGAGGAGGAGCGTGCGCGAGAGAGAGCACTTCTATCAGCACGATTCCGCCTATCCCGCCTTCACTAACTTTAAGTTAATCGACAACTAATTGTGACTCCCGGGAAAAACGGGACGTCTGAACACCTTATCCCTACCTCTTCGGGTGCTGAGGCCATTGTTTCAGAGGCTACCATCCACTGCGGCTGCCATACTGAGACTAGATGCAAATGCCCCTTATCCGATTGCAATCCAATGACAGGGACGCACATTTTGAAGGACAAGACAGTAGCCTATAGGATGTATTTTGAATGTCCGGTAGTCCTCAAATAACATTATAGTCCCGTCTCATCTTGTTAACGAAGACGTGCATAAATTTCGTCATAGTTTTTATCATCAGATATTAGTTTTAGCTCGTCAACGTCTAGTCTTAATCACAGAAAAAATGTTCATTAACACTGTAGGGAGCAAACAGCAAAAATGGCGAGAAAGACCGTGGCAGCTGCCATGAACTTTGGAGAGAGCGCCAGCTCTTGCTGCAGAAATCAGTGTTCACGTGCATCTGCATGGCTCTCACTGTGTCTACACCGGACGTGAGTGGCGCGACACGACAAAATACAATAGAACCCATTATAATCAGTGATGCTGTGTGACTGACTACACTGGATGCGGCGCGGCATGACAAATCCAGACAGTAAACTGATGCCTCGTTCTATTTATGACGTACTGACACAAAATTCAAATGATATGCAACGGTCACTTTGTCGTGTCCAGTGTAGACAGACTTTGGGGCCGTTCACATGTCGCGCTTAAAACGCCAGCCGCGCCGCTTTCTTCTTCTTTCCAAAGCGCTCGGGAGCTTGCACTTTCGTGGGGTCTGCCATTGCTAAGCGACCGTGACCTGCGCTCTCTGCGACGTCTCGGAAGTTTCAACAAAGGATTAATGGATTTTCAGCGCTGAAAAACCCTTTTAAAAATTTATTTAAAATGGGTATAGTACAGCTGTCGTGTCCGGTGTAGACATGGTGTCTGTGTGTGAGCAAAGAAAACAATCCTTATAAATATAACGATCAGTATACTAAACATCGCACATCCTGCAATGTGACTATCGCGGATGTGCACATCGCAATATCGATGCTGAAACGATATATCATGCAGCCCTAATGGTGAGTATATTGTTCGTTGGCATTCTCTGTGTATTGATATATCACAATGGGTTTGCATGCTCTTTTGAGGTGAATATTTATTTTATTATCATTTTTTATATCACTTGAACTGGATATGAGGTTTTAACACATTAACACTAAAGGTTAAAGTAAACGTATGGCATTTCTTTAATGAGGATCGTAATTACCACAAATATTTTGTTTAATATTGGTATCTGTCACGAATCCGGTCCGTGGCCTTTCGGCCGATTTCCACTAGAGGTCATTCTACCATTACATTGACTCTCACACTACACAGACTGTTACGTGTCACTTCGGACTACAGTTCCCATCATCCATTGCACTTACACAGCTGAATTCACTGATCACACAGCCGTCACTAATCACACGCTCACCTGAGAGCCATTACACACTCTATTTAACACTCTCTCAGTTCCTGTTCAGATCGCCGTGTATTGTTCTGCGTTTATCACTCATCTAGCGATAGCTGCATTATCGAGCCTAGTGTCGTGTTTTCCTTGTCTTGCCTTGTCTGTTTCCCCGTGTTCTGATCACTGCCTGTGTACCTGGATTATCCCTCGAGTCTCGCCCAATTGGATACTGTTCGCACCTGCCTGGACCTTTGCCTTGTACCTTGATTATCCCTCTTGCCTTGCCATCAATATACCTGTTTGCCATTTTTTGACCTATGCCTGTTTTTGACCACGTCTCTGTTAATAAAGCCTTGCAGATGGATCCGCATGCTTCCTGTGTTCCCTCCGTAACAGAATACACGGCCACACAAGGATCCAGCGGCTTTCCTGAATGACACTGGCCAGGTATGGACACCGCAAGACTGTTATTAGCTCTCGAGCAGAGCACCCGATTGTTCGAGAGCAATATTCAAGAGTATTTAGATCTTGCATGTTTCTCTGATCTGCCGGACTGTGTGCTGATAGACTTCTTTTGTGAGGGCATTAACCAGCCGATCAAATCGCAACTAATACGTAAGAGTCCCCGTTCATCTCTAAGTGATTTTATGGACTATGCTTTGTTGACTGTTGGTTCAACGTTCACTGTGGGCGTCGCGGAGGAACGTGACCTCGCACTCACTCGTGTAATGGCGGCCACACTTGAGCACACACAACAGCGCCCCGTTATGTCACAGCTGCCAATCCTGAGTCAAGTCAAGTCACAGCTGATCTTCATGAGGCAAGTCACAGCTGATCGTCATGAATCAAGTCAAATCACAGCTTATCTTCATGAACCAAGTCAAGTCACATTTTATTGTCATAAGTCAAGTCAAGTCACAGCTGATCGTCATGAGGCAAGTCAAGTCACAGCTTATCTTCATGAACCAAGTCAAGTCACATTTTATTGTCATAAGTCAAGTCAAGTCACAGCTAATCTTCATGAGTCAAGTCAAGTCACAGCTGATCTTCATGAACCAAGTCAAGTCACAGTTGTTCTTCATGAGTCCAGTCAAGTCACAGCTGATCATCCAGTCACGTCACAGCTGATCATCCAGAGACACATCGCGTCACAGCTGATCATCCAGAGACACGTCACGTCACAGCTTATCTTCATGAACCAAGTCAAGCCACAGTTGTTCTTCATGAGTCCAGTCAAGTCACAGCTGATCATCCAGAGTCACGTCACAGCTGATCATCCAGAGTCACGTCACAGCTGATCATCCAGAGTCACGTCACAGCTGATCACCCAGAGACACGTCGTGTCACAGCTGATCTTCCAGAGTCACGTCACGTCACAGCTGATCATCCAGAGTCACGTCACAGCTGATCATCCAGAGACACGTCGTGTCACAGCTGATCTTCCAGAGTCACGTCACGTCACAGCAAGTCATGAACCAAGTCAAGTCACAATTTTTTGTCTCAAGTCACAGCTGATCTTCATGAACCAAGTCAAATCACAGCTGATCTTCCAGAGTCACGTCACGTCACAGCTGATCGTCAGGAGTCTTGTCATGTCCTGTCTGTTGCACCCAGATCGTCAAGGTCAGTCTTTCGGTATCCCAGTCTGGTATCTAGTGTGAGGGATACACCACTGGTGTCTGCACGCACAGCTGGTATCCCCAAACCCACTCACTCTAACCCTTCTGTTCCTGAACTAATTCCCCTGTCTGAAGTGTTTCCCCTGATGGGGATCGCTTTTTGGTGTGTTTGGGCTGCATACACCACCACAGAACTCCCAGAGGCGGCGGCGCCCACTATTAGGTCTCCAGAGTTGGTGGCTGAAGCTGCAGAATCTCCTGAGGTAATGGTGCTCTCTGCTGTGTTCCCCGAAGCGATGTTCTCCACATTTTCTCCAGAGGTGGCGACGCATGCTGCAGAACCTCCCAAAGCGGCGGTGCTCGCTTCAGCTCCTTGCGTGGTGGTGGCTCCCAGAAACGCACTTTCAACCTGTCATGTCAAGGTCCAAGTAACCTTTGCCGAGCTCTCCCTGTATCCTGAGGGCACTACTGTAGAACGTGTCCGTAGTACCCACCTGTGAACTTCCTGTTTGTCCTGTCACGGCTATGGAGGCCGTTTGTGAATCCTCGTCCTACCCTGTCACGGCTATGGAGGCCGTTTGTGAACTCTCTGCTCGTCCTGTCACGGCTATGGAGACCGTCTGTGAACTCACTTCCCATTCTGACACGGCTATGGAGGCCGTTTGTGAGCTCTTTGCCTGTCCTGTCACGGCTATGGAGGCCGTCTGTGAACTCACTGCCCATCCTGTCACGGCTATGGAGGCTGTTTGTGAAAGAACTGTCTGTCCCATCCATGAGACCTTATGTGCTCTGTCTGTCTCTTGTGTCTCAGTTTTCCCCAGGTCCCAGTCCCTACCAGGGAAGACTCCTGCGGATCCATCTGCCTTGCCGCACGCTTCCTGTGTTCCCTCCGTAACAGTATCAGAATTATTTAACATGATTATTCATTGACTTTCCCTGTTTGAAATCGTGTAAATAGCACAGATAAATAAACAGAACAAAGATACAAATTAAACAATGTTTGTTTTTTCAAGATGTTCAAGTACAGAAACAAAATAATGAAATGTAAAATGTCATTGCATAGTCCTCACTGTATAAATTAAATATAGATTAATTCTAGTTAAAACTACAAAGGGATTCAGTCAAGAGCAGTGAGATTTTTTTTTTCTGTTTTATTTTCTTGGATTAACATTAAGGACAGCGACAGCAGCTGGTAAATTAGGCATGGCCACTTTAAGAGATATTGCATCCAATATAATGATACACGTCCAATTTCTCTCTTAACTGTTTACGTTCACTTAAGATATAACTAAGTTTTTTGAAGATACTTGCCAAGACAAGTATTTCAACATAATTTTGTATGTAGGCTATTTGTCAATTCAAGCGCAAGAAGAGGCAAAACTCAATTCGGTGTTCAAGGAATGTGAGATGCAGCTCTCTGTGTGCGCACAGAACACCAATCGCAGGTGCTGACTTAAGCTCTTTTGCGTCTTTTTGTGCTTGAATGTTTAAATTGATGAGGTGTATTTGTTCATTCAATTGCAAGAAGATGCAAAGGAGAACTCAATTTGGTGTTCACCCGTCTGGCTCTCTGTGCGCAGTGCGCTAGTACTCAGTTGAG
The DNA here is from genome assembly GCF_001515645.1 of Sinocyclocheilus grahami. Lineage (NCBI taxonomy): Eukaryota > Metazoa > Chordata > Actinopteri > Cypriniformes > Cyprinidae > Sinocyclocheilus > Sinocyclocheilus grahami. The sequence goes on along the minus strand of NW_015506227.1, from coordinate 50,152 downwards.
TTCTTTCACATCTATTTGTGTTTGAATGCTTTAAAATCTCTTGAATGTTTTAATTGGCAAGGCTTAAAAACACATACAAATGATAAGCTTTCATGACAATGAGTAGCTCATCAACTGTCCTGAGCGTATTTCAAGCTGGTCTCGGGCTGTCGCCGGGGGCCTCCCCACAACCGTGGGGCCCTATAATCGTCACCACCTTTCACCCCACTAGCGACAGCCCTGGACATGACCATAAATCTTGTGTAACGAAATAAGTAATTTTATATCATGGTAAAAATGTTCACAATCTATAAATAAAGTTATGGTGCCAAAGTTTTATATGCTATATACCAGTGGTTCCCAACCTTTTTCAACTTGCGGCCCACACAACCAAACACATATGTTTCCACGGCCCACTGCAAAAAAATTATCTGACCCCGCTATTTGTTGGGTTAATAACTGAGTACTCAGAAACTAGATTGTTAACTGTCTTTATTGAATAAACTGGCAATGAACAATAAATGCATTCAAAATATCAAATATGGCTTCGGCAGTTGATTGAGTCGGCAGCGACTTACAGAAAAGGAAATCCTCTTGTAATTCTCCGATATGTACATACCGTGCATAAGCAATGAGGTTGGAAAGGTTTGCTATATCGGTCGATTCATCCAACTGTAGGGCATAAAAGGGACTCTTATCGAATGTTTTTAACCAACTTCTGAGTTATGTCATCTGCCATTTAATTTATTCTTCTCTCAACTGTATTATCTGAAAGTGAAATCAGATTTAAATGCTTGCCTTGTCTCCACACATCACGCCAACCATTTCTTTCGTGGCAGGTCAAATAAAATTTTCACCAATTGTGCGAGGTTTTCCAGCCTTTGCGATGAGCTTTGCTGCACGATAAGATGCCTCCACTGCTTTAATGTTGTCGTTGCCAGAGAACGCAGTTTCAATCGTTTTTTTCAGTTTGTTCTAAAAAAAACTAAATAGGCTTGGACACATATTCACTGTGTTTAGTCTCCAAGTGCCGTCGTAGTTTGCTCGGTTTCAAAGCTTTATTTGATAAGACTTTTGAGCAAACAACGCAGAGTGGTAGCTGCTTGTTCTCCGCTCCCACACATGTGAAGCCTAGATAGTCACTACTGTATTTTCTTTTAGATTTATTTTGAGTCTTTTCAGTGTCAGGCTTACTAGTAGATGAACCACTGCTATATACATTTTACAGTTACCGATACCAGTTGTGAAATCACAGCATAAGAAAGTACATTTTATTTATATGGCACATTTAAACATAGAAAAGCTATCCAAAGTGCTGAACAAAGTAAAGGAAAGTTAAATAAAGATAGAATAAAACCAAACAAAACGGACAGTAAAACAAAATTAGAATGAGTTTGAAATGCTAAGGGGTAGAGATACATTTTCAACTTTGATTAAAAAATGGTAATAGAAGGTGCAAGGCAGATGTCCAGAGGCAGTTGGTTCCACAGACGGGGGCTGACAACAGAAAAAACTCCCTTCGTTTTTAAACAGGAATGAGGGACAGATAGAAAATCTGTCAGAAGATCTTAAAAATTTGGTAGATTACAGAGGAGTAAGAAGTTCTTTAAGATTGGATGGAGCTTGGTCATTAAGACAAAATTGTAAACTGAATTCTAAAATGGACTGGAAGCCAATGAAGTGATGCAAAAATTGGGGTGACATGGTCATATTTCTTTGCCCTGGTCAACAGCCTTGCAGCTAGAGGTCTGCATTCCCGCGGCTCTCCCGTGGGAAGCGACCGGATTTTTTTGCGCTGCGGGATTAAATTGCAGAAAAAAACGCGGTAGCGGTCGGTAACTCTGGTGTAATTTGAACGGGAGCGGGCGGTCTAACAATATCCCGTTCCCGACATTCATTTAGAACAGTATATCTGCGCTTTATTCTTATTGACCACCGGTGCAGCTTGCGCTCAGGATGCACGCGCTGCACACATGGTTTAAACGTCACGTGTTTTATTTGCGTGGTCTGTATGCAGCATGTGCATAACGATGCTCAGAGCAGGCTGTACCGGTGGTAAATATATGGCCCTCAGACAGAACAGGCAGGTTGTCGATGAGTGACCGAGCAGAATAAGGATAGAGCAAAGTGTGGCTGCGCTGTCCTTGAAGGACGTTCAACTCGGTTTTGTTTATATTTTGCTTAGCCTATAATTTTAAATGAAAGATGTCGTATTTATTTATTTTTCTCTGCAACTATTTTCCTACTGTGTTAACAGAAAAATGTCAAACGAATTTAGTATTTTGACAAGACGAATAAAAATAGCTAATAGGCTATTTTTGTACAACCTACTTTTTTTTCTTTTTTGTGTTGTCAATGTTAAACGAATTGTATCCTGACAAGACGAATAAAAATAAGAAATAACATTTTTGTACAACATTTTTACTTCACTTTTTTTCCTACTGTGTTGCATAAAATATTAAATTAATTTTGTAATTATTCGTCTTAAGATAATTCATATAAATTCAAGTCAAAGTCGATAAATTCAAGACTCTTGACAAGACTAATAAAATAACATACAATTTTGTGCACATTACATTTTTATTTGTCAGCCTATCTCTCTTTCTTTCAGTAGCGGAAATTTAAATGTGAGATTCTGGAAACGAGATCTAAATTTAGCGGGAACGGTCGGGTCGGGAACCTTGCAGGAGCGGGACTAAAAAAACAGTCCCGCGCATACCTCTACTTGCAGCTGCATTTTGTACCATCTGGAGGCATGTAAGCGATGACTGAGGAAGACCTAAATACAGTGAATTACAATAATCTAAACATGAGGTAATAAAAGCACGAATAGTCTTCTCCAAGTCTTGAAAAGATAAAAACGGTTTATGTTTGGAAATATTCTGCAGGTGATAAAAACTGTTCTTAACAACAGAATTGATTTGTTTGTTAAAACATAATTCTGAGTCCAGGATAACACCAAGGTTCCTTACCTGGAAGGAAATTGAGAGGAAATGAATGCCTAGCTGCCAGCTCCTTAATGAGACCACTCCTCAATTTTGGGGGACCAAAAACAATTATTTCTAATTTGTCCTCATTAAGATGGAGAAAGTTATTTGATAACCGTTTCTTAATATCCGAGATACATTACAATAGTGGTTGAATGGATTCGCCAGCTTTCAACGGCAGGGAGAACTGTGTATCGTCAGCATATAAATTAAATGAAACATTGTGCTTCCTAATAATATCCCCCAGTGGACACATATATAAGTTAAAAAGAAGCAGGGTACTCCACTAATAATAGGGGCAGAAGATGAAGAGAACTTACCTAACTCTACAGAAAAAGACCTGTCTTTAAGATATGAGCTGAACCATCGTAAGGCAGCACCCTTGATACCAATTAAATGCTCTAAACACCAAATAAGAACATTATGATCTACAGTGTCAAAGGCAGCTGTAAGATTAAGTAGGATCAATACAGCATTTTTACCGGCATCAACTGCAAGCAAAATGTCATTGAACACTTTAGTGTTCAAAGCTAATACTAGCTTAACATTTAGGAAGTAGGCCTAACTCCTAACTTCAGTTGTTTTAATGAATTATACAACTAGTAATGAAGCTTTTGACTTATTGAATGATTTTACTGTTTGCTTTGAAACCCCTTTTTGTAGTAGTCGTTGCCAAGTCATGTCCACTAAATGGGTCAGTTAAAAAAACCTTAGAAAAATGTAATAAATTGAAAAATGTCTGGTGAAATGTAGAGTGTGTATATAATTGTCACGAATCCGGTCCATGAACTTTCCTTTTCATTGACTCTCGCACCACACAAACTGTTGCATAGCACCCCGGACTACATTTCCCATCATGCATTACTGATTGCACTCAGCACGAATTGCACACACCTGTTTACACTGATTGCACCCAGCTGTTTCATATCACTCCCTCACTATATAACACTCACTCTTATCCCTTCCCTCTGCCGAGTAGTGTTCCGCATTTATCACTCCCCTAGAGATAGCGACTCTACAGAGCCCTCGTTTGTTGCCCTAGCCCTAGCCCTCGCCATTTGCCTTAGCCCTAGTCATTTGCCTTAGCCTTAGCCCTTGTCATTTTCCTTAGCCTTAGCCTTAGCCTTAGCCTTCTCGGTTTCTGATCTTCGCCTGGTTCCCTGGATTCACCCCTTTTGTCTTGCCCTTTTTGATTCTGTCTGCCGATCGTCGACCTGCGCTAGCCCTAGGACTATTCTTGTGTTTTGCCCTCCATATACCTGTTTGCCCTCATCTGACCCAGGCCTGCTGTATGACCACGTCTCTGTCTTTATCAAATAAAGCTTGCACATGGATCCGCAGGTCTCACGTCTCGTCAGCCCCGTAACAATAATATCATCTTTAAAGTTTTAAAATCCTGAGATTTGGAAGAATCTTTTTAACATACATAGTGACAAAGCAAAAAAATAAAAACAAACTAAAAATCAGCATATACTCCAAGTCTTCTAAAGCCAAATTGTTGTATACTACTGTTGTATAAAATCATTGTCACATTTGCAATCAGGTTGATAGTCAGGAAAACATCACACTTGGTCATGTGTTGTTGCTTACCTATATCATATAGGCTTATTATATAGAATATTTATCTACCGCAGTATGTTTGCTCTGTGTGTGCTGTTGCGCTTATTAGTTTTGATTTCTTCACGAGGCAGACAGGCTGCATGAGCCTGGACTGACGCGACCTTGATGCTGTCAATTCATTATCCGTTATCAGTCACCGTTTACACTGAAAGTAATAAAATCAGAATCATTCTCGCCAAAGTTTTGGCGCTGCCCTAGTTATTGTTTGTTATTGACGTTTTAATCTCGTTACTTGTCCGGTCGGGCAAGTAAAATTCTCTTTCACTTGCCCCTTCATAAAATCCACTTGTCCCGGACAAGTGGACAAGTGTTAATGTCGAGCCCTGAACATTCTAATTCACTTTTAAGAAATCACTTAAAGCGCACAAAGCACAAAATTGATTGTAATACTGATTACAAAGTTGAATTTAACCTGCAGAATGCACAATTGGCCTGGCTGTTGTTATTACACTTTAAAGCACAATATTATTCTTGTCCAAAATATATTAAACTCAATTCATCCTATCACTCAATCTTCAACATTTCACCACTGCTTTACAATAGAAATGCACCAACAGCTGTAATTTCTATTTTTTGTTACATCAGACATGTGAACATAAAATCATGCAAACTTATAAATATACACATAATGCTAGCAAGATTTTTATATAAAAAAACGTAAAATAATGCATGGTTGACTGTAAATGGATTTAAAGACGTGAAATATTATTTCCAAGCAATATTGGGAGTGCAATGGAGGTTGGGAGTGCACTTTTTTTTTGTCATTTTAATTTAAATTATTATTTTTTATTATTCTCACCTAAATGTTGAATCATTTTAAATATTTGTTTTTACGATTTATGCAATTGTGTGTTAATTCATATTTAAATTTTTAGAAAGATACTTACAGAAATGTAATATTGTGTACAACTACACTTTGTTGCGCCGTAGCTTACACAGCGCAGGAAAGCTTGATTTCAAACTTTGAATTTAATTTGTTCAAATTAGTAAACAGTCAGTAATAAACTAAGAAAAAAATTAACTTATTACAAACAATAGCACAAATAAATACAATAGAATAAAGATATCAATGAAAATATAGCAACGATTACCGGGGTTCAAGTGCTTTAATGCATTTAATCACGTAAGAAAAAAGACATTGCATATTATTTAGCGAGCCTGATTAAAAAGAGCATTTTTGGCAATTCCAGGTAATTTACCATAGAAATATGATGTTTATTAACGTTTATGGCAGTTATAGGATTTATATAGGATTTTTATTCATTTAGGATTTATAGGCTTTTGGGTATAATTGGCCACGCCCTTTTAAAATGACCCTGTTTTAGCTAACGAAAGAGTAAAGTTAAATATTTTTTAATAATTATTGATCTATAGGGTCCAGAGAATTGCACTGCAGTGATTTTGTTGAGATTGAGTGAAAAACCTAGGACTAGTTTGCAAAAGTAGTCTTTTTAAATAATCGTGAATATTTAATGAACAATTTAATTGACAGCAGTGGACCTAGAGGTAAAGCTGTTCAGAATGAGGAGATCTATCTGATATGAAGACGTAGTGTATGTGTGAATATATGAATATTTTCTTTAATTTGAGGTCATTTACCATAGAAATGTTGTGTTTTTGAAGCCTTTTTAACTGTTATAGCGACACCTATGGTCTGATCTCCATGAAACTTTGCATGCTTGTTAAGAATTTTTGAGTTTTTGTTTAGGATTCATAGGCTTTTGGGTATATTTGTCCATGCTGCTTTAAAAATGACCCTGTTATACTTAACCAAAGTGTAGAGTTCAATTTTTTTTTGATAATTATTGACCTAGAGAGTTGAGAGAATTGAGTGAAAAATGTAGGGCTAGTTCGTAAAAGTAGCTAAAAAAATTTTTTTTTTTTTTACATATTCTCAATTATTTAACAAACGATTTGATTGACATCAGTGGTTCTAGAGGCAAAGTTCTTCAGAATGAGGAGGCCTATTAGATGTTAATAAAATTGTGTGTATGTGTGAAAAAACCCAGTAGCCGAATTCTTTCAAATTTCTCACATAACTTTAGGGCCATGAGTCAAACAGGCCCACTGAGTTTAGTTCCAATCAACCTCTGTTAGTCTTGTCTAATAGTGCTCAAACTTCATTGGCCAATAACAGCCATGCTTTTTTGAGATATGCAAATGTCCTTATTTACACCATTTGGCATTTTGGACACTGCGTACCAGTTTTCATGTTGATCAGACAGATGGTTGCTAGTTATAGCCATTTTAGTTTTTTCCCCTCTTATACCTAGTTGCTAAGCTCTGCTATTTTTTTTTTCATGTGACCTCAGATTGCGCACTTACATGAGTGTTCTGAGTTTAGCAAAGATATCTCGTTCAAAAGCTGTTTTAGTAAAAGTGTCCCTGCCCTTTTCTAATGTTTTGGCGTCCCTTTGCGACGGTGAGTTAAACTTTATTTTTGATAATTATTGATATTCACTCTCCAGAGAACCTTTTTGCACTGGTTTGGTTCTAATTGGGTGAAAAACCTTGGACTAGTTCGCAAAAATAGTTTTTTTTAAAAATTCAAAATACCCGAAACGATCGAATTCAATCGTTTTGTATACATTGCATGTGTTTTGTCTGTCGTGAGCCAAGGATTCCAACTACATAAGGCACTTGAGCCTGCGACTAACAGTTTAGGAGTTATGAGCAATTTTGTACTATTGATGGCTGTAGCGCCGATTGGGCCACTTGGGGCGAGCCTTGGTGACTAGTGTGGCGCTGTAGTGCAAGACTGTAATTCAGCCCTTCTGGATGCAGTTCAAGAGAAGAAGACACAGAGCTTCAGTTCAGAGCAAACGCAGCCAAACCTGAAGCTGCTGAGCTGCGTTTAAATGAATCTGTAAATATATGCTGTGTGCTTTCCTCTCAATAATAAAATAAACACAACAAAAACTGACAGCGGTGAGAAAGCAGCAGTTAAGAATGCATCTGATTACAGCAATGTGGATGTTTGCACGAGCTCTGCGTTTCAGTACTCAAGTTAAGTCCAGTCACATCACGTTTATTTATATAGTACTTTATGCAATAGCCTTAAATCAAGCAGCTTTACAGTATTAAACATGAAAAACTTGATTTTCTGTTATAAAGCAGCTCTCCAGTGTTGAGCTAGCTAATGACAAAACATTTTTATTAGTGGGAAATAAATATATTATTTCATTAAAGTGATAGTTTGGTTTGCAGAGATTAAATCTTGATCTAGCTCAGGACTGTTTTGATTATCATAACCCTATAAGGTATTTTAAGAGAGATTATGTTGTGAGTAAAATAGTTTATTCAAAAATAAAACGTCTTATCACTTACCTTTATTTTGTTTCTCATCCATACGACTTACAAAAGGAGATGTTAGGCTGAATGATGTGTCATTCAGTTACTTTTTCATATAGCTAATTAAATGGTGAATGAGAGAGTTTCTCTATCAGTCTCTTCATTTTGTGTGCCAAATATATTTATTTGTATAAATTAATTGAATAATATTTGTAATTGCATAATATGATTTTCAAAAGCTGAAGTGATTACCTTTATTTGTTATAATATGTATAACTCAATATTTTAACTAATTGCAAAAGTCTACTGATTAATCAGTGAAATAATAGATGTTTATTCAATTAATCATTCTTATAATAGTTAGATTAATCGATTATCAAAATAATCGTTTGTTGCAGCCCTAAGTACAATAGGGTGACTTTTTTTTTCAATACAATGGTCCAGAGTTATATCCAATTCACAAACGAATCGTTCTTTTTGAACCAATTCTTTTTAGTAAATTGGATGAACCAAATACAAACCGTACGCAGCTCAAGCCAGCACAGATCTACAGGTTATTCAATAAAACCTATCTTTCGGATGTTGCTGACAGTTAGTTTGACTTGAAATGTGCCAGTATACCCGTGTATAATATGATTTTATGACACCAGCTAAACAAGGGCCATGGTTTCTGCTAAAAATCTTCTTTACTGTACTACTGAACAAAGAATAATCAGTAAATAACAAATTTTCATTTTTGGGTGAACTAACCCTTTAAGTTTTCAGGTAGTCCTAGGTTTATCAGTAGTATTCAGGCACAGAAATAATACAGAGGTTGAATTAAGTAATCAAATTTAAAATGACACTGGATAGTTTTCACTGTATAAATAAATACAGATTAATCCTTAAAGTTACAAAAGCTATTTAGTCAAGAGCAGGGAGTAATTTTCTGTTTTGTTGTTTGATTAATATTAAGGATTTATGTGTGCATGCTTTGGATGTCAGTACACAGAAAAATGTCTCAGAGAGCTAGCGAGTACTGTTTTTCTCTCGCAAGAGCTTTCTTTTGCGTCATCTTGTACTTGAATAGTTTAAAATCAGTTATAGTGCAAATGATGCATCTTTCATGCTGAAAGTTTCGTATCACAGCGTGTAGGTCACTTGCAGTGTATATGGGATGTGGTGATGTGAAAACCATTTTTGCATTGTATTGACAAAGAGAATCAGTCACATTGTGAAATTACAATCTCACAGAAAAAGGTCATATAACTGTGCAAATGCTCTTTCAGCCTACATGCTTTAGCGAATAAATGTTTGGGGAATTTCCTGCATTATAAGCACTGAACCTGTGGAAATTAGTAAAATGATGTGCAATATCTGCAATCCCGTGCAAGTAATATACAAATTATATTTTAATTTTCACATATGACCGTATGGGAGACTAAAGCTGTGTCCAAAATCACACCCTGTAACCTAGTATGTTTTTCTAAGCAATGTAAGCAGGTGTGCAGTCTGACCATTCTCAGACTAATTATTTTGGGCTGAAGGGGAGCTTTTTCTAATGATATACCTAAAATGAAAGCTGACAAATAAATATATTTCACAAATACTTAGTAAATATTCAGTGTCCTCCACTGACTGGTCATGTCATGTTTTCAAAATCTAGAAACTGATCATGCTGCCTGGTTTGCAGAACGGGTGGTATTTTCCATTTATATGATAGAGTTTAGTGGCTAACAGAACTCATTATGTTATACTTTATTGTTTTTAAATATATCATTCAGCTGTGCAGCAATTCTCTGAATTGACTCATTAGATGTTCTTGTTTCCTCTTAGGAGCTGTCTGAATCTTCTGTTGTCGTTCTCCGAGCAAATTCCTGGTGCCTTATGGAAAGAGTTTCAATCTTCTGTCAAGGTCAGAGACAATACTTTATTGCATGTTTTACCATAAAGGTAACATGCAGCATCTGGGGAATTGGTGGATTGACCTGGATCATTAAATTGTGATGCAGAATGATACAATTAAAGATTATCACACTCATATTAGCATCAAATTTTGATCAAGGATCAGCTTTATCAACCGTTGAATCGCACCCATCACACAATAACATAAATAATATTTTAAAGAATGTATTGGGTAAGAGGTCCAAAAGAATAATATGGGTCATAAGGGTCAATTTTTTGAAATTGAGATTTATACATCATCTGAAAGCTGAATAAATAAGCTTTCCATTGATGTATGGTTTGTTAGGACAATCTTTGGCCGAGATACAACTATTTGAAAATCTGGAATCTGAGGTACAAAAAAAATCTAAATACTGAGAATATCGCCTTTAAAGTTGTCCAAATGAAGTTCTTAGCAATGCATATTACTAATCAAAAATTAAGTTTTGATATATTTACGGTAGGAAATTTACAAAATATCTTCATGGAACATGATCTTTACTTAATATCCTAATGATTTTTGGCATAAAAGAAAAATCGATAATTTTGACTCATACAATGTTTTTTTGGCTATTGCTAAAAATATACCCAAGCGACTTAAGACTGGTTTTGTGTTCCAGTGTCGCATATACTGTATATCAGATAGCTTGGTTAAGGGCTATCTATATGGGTTTACAAAACACCGAAAACGTTTTTCAATGCAAATTTATCTCTGTGCTATGTACTGAATGCCACAACCTCAGTGCAACCTCAGTGCATATGATGGTATCAAATTTTCATGTTGCGATTAATTGCTAATGCTTTTATCACGGTATACGGTATTATCACGATATTGAAATTTAGTTGCAAAAAAGTGTTGTCATAAAGTATAACAGGTTTAATAACTTTTTTCTTACAACAAAAAGAAACTTAACATTTAAATACAATAAAGCAATACACAAAAGATGTATAAAGTAAATCATTTCACACAGATTAAAGTGCAAAAGAATTATAAAGACCATTAGGTAACACCTTACAATAAGATCTCATTAGTTAACCTTAGTTAATGCACTAACATTAACAATAAGCAATAGCTACATTTGCTACAGAAGTTATTAATCCTTGTTAAAAAATACAACTGTTATTTCGTGTTAGCCCGAGTTCATTAAAGGGCACCTATTACGCAAAATCCACTTTTACAAGGTGTTTGGACAGAAATGTGTGTTGGAATTGTGTGTACACAGCCATCTTAGAATGATAAAAATCCACCCAGTCTTTTTTTAAAATCTTCATAAAACCAAACTAGGCTCAAAAAGCGAGCGGTTTGGATCCTGTCCGCAATATGACGTCATATTGCGGTAGCCCCGCCCACCGCTATTGACTGACGGGCGTGTATTACCATATACAGCATAAATGAGTACACCCCCTCTGAAACTTAACAAATTCAGCAATTACTCTTGGCTTAGAAAACATGTTATGGTTTTTTAGATATATAATATTCCAGCAAGTCTGCTTGATCAGTTACCAAAGAAGAATGTTAAAATTATTCAAGAAAATAAAATTTTCTTATCAAAGTGATAAAATGTTGTGTTGCAAAAATGAGTACACCCTCCTGAAAGTTACTAAATAATAAAAAAAATATATAATGTGTTGTAAGGTTAAGGCAAGTATTGATCAACAGGTAAGTATGTTGAACCAAAACTGTTAAAGGTAAGTCATTTCTTGATAATTAAGTGTTATATGGCCCACTGAATCATATTTAGACTTAATGCTGACAACAATGAAACCACTTGAGAGAGAACTGTCAGGAGATTTATTTCTTAGTATAAAAGAGGACAATGGTACAAGAGGAATAGCAAATTATTGTTTTAAGTGTGAAAATATAGCCAAAGTAACACAGAAATTCAAAAACAATGGACTTGTGAAAAGGCCCCTGAAATAATCAGGTCTTCACTTTAAGCTTTCATTTAGTGATGAGTGAGTTTTTGCTAGAAAAAGAGCATGAGAAACACTGTGAAAGTGTCTCAGAGCTGGCAAAAGCTGTGAAAAGAGTGACACTTTATCTCACAGAGTAAGATGCAGCATGCAGAAGTGACATGCATGGTTGTTTATCCACACCAGAACTACCGACTGTAGCCAAAGCACAATAAACTTATTTAGCTTTTTCAAAGGCCCATATTTACAAAATATAGACTTCTAGGAATCCATACTCTGGTCTCATGAGACCAATTCAATCATTTCGGATCTAACAGCATCCAAAATGTTCTGGTGTTGCTAGAGTACAGAGTACAGAGAGAAGTGCCTGGTTCCCACAGTGGCATTCAGTGGTAGTAAAGCTCTTCTATAGGGATGTATGTGTGCTGAAGGTGTGAGGGAGTTGTACTTTATCAACACTGTCATGAATTCACACACCACTGTGTGATGTAATACAAAAACCTGAAACTGAAGATGCTACCCTCTTCTCATTCCCTGCATTGTTGGGCGTTTTTTGTAACATGACAATGAAGATATTCATTCTCCTGAGTTGAAAATCCTTCAGTGGACATGTATTTCACTCAATCTTAACACTCTTGAGCTGCTGTGAGAGATTCTGTAGAGACGAGCTGAGCAACACTCCCCATTAAAGACCAGGGCATTTAAGGAGGTCGTCCGCCAGGAGTTAAACAGCACAGATGGGAAAATTTGTCATGAACTTGTACACTCAGTGCTATACATTTCAATTTTGCCATCTTTCTATGAGTTATATTAGTGATCATACATCTTTTATATTTAATCAGAGGGGTTGTACTCATTTATGCTGTGCACTGTATAGCCGGAACACATTCCACGTATGACAGATACCGGAAGTGAGAGAAAAGTGTTTATTATGTTTGAAATATGGATATTTTTCTTATGAAAACACATGGATTCGCTACAGGAGGCCTTTATTCTGCCCACCAAGTGAAGAGATTCCATACATGTTATTTTTTTATTTGTGCTATCATTATTAAATTTTTTTTTTGTTCTTATTTTATTACTGACTGCTTGCTTACTTGTCATTTTTTATTCAATTCAAAGTTTGAAAACAAGCTATCTTGTGCTACTGCACCAAAATTACCCCACTGTAAAATAAAAAAAACACAGAATGAGCAAAAATTTGTGAGATAGCTAGTTATAATGGTTATTAAATAATGTTTATGTATAAAAGCCTACATTAAAATCTGTCATATAAATTGGTCTCTTCATTAGAAATTAGCCAACTGATTGCCACCATTGATGGACAATTTTTTTAAATAATATAAAAAATATCTGTATAACATTATATTCTGCAGTTCTTCCCTGTTGTACCCAATAGCTATACTTTTCAAATTATCATATCGAAGTTAGAAATTCAAATATTGTGACAAAATTAATTTTGTAGAGTGCCACAAATTTGTTAAAATTTCCAAAGGGTGCCGCGACTAAAAAAAGGTTGGGAAACACTGGTGTAGCCTACAATTTGCACATTGTTGGTGTAGAGGTCGACCAATACAAGTGTGGAAGTAACCAATTACCGGTAATAAACCAATAACCTAATACTATGATATTTATAATATTATTTATATTATTGTTAATAATATTATATTATTATTAATATAATATTATTATTGGACTATACCTCTGTAGAGGTCGACCAATACAAGTGTGGAAGTAACCAATTACCGGTAATAAACCAATAACCTAATACTATGATATTTATAATATTATTTATATTATTGTTAATAATATTATATTATTATTAATATAATATTATTATTGGACTATACCTCTGTAGAGGTCGACCAATACAAGTGTGGAAGTAACCAATTACCGGTAATAAACCAATAACCTAATACTATGATATTTATAATATTATTTATATTATTGTTAATAATATTATATTATTATTAATATAATATTATTATTGGACTATACCTCTGTAGAGGTCGACCAATACAAGTGTGGAAGTAACCAATTACCGGTAATAAACCAATAACCTAATACTATGATATTTATAATATTATTTATATTATTGTTAATAATATTATATTATTATTAATATAATATTATTATAATATTTATTGTTTTTATTCTCCATGTGCAAAGCAGTTTTTATTAGATTAATCAAAGAACAACGAAGAGGTTGTAATTAGTAAATCATTTCTATTTTATTCTTTATTACTGTGCTGTAATTTATATTGAGAATTGTGAAATTTCAGTGGTATCTAAAAATTTGGTATGGTAATTACATGTGCATGTCCGAGCCAAAATTAGCCAAAAACGAGAGATCCTTAGAGCCAGAGTGTGTGCTTGAGTGCAAATTACTAATGGCAAATTTAGTATTGATTAATGTAAATGAAAATCATATTTACTTCATATTTACACAGTTTTTCCTTTAGGATTTTTTCCAGCTGTGGTGGCAGGACTGTTTCCCATGGCTCAACCTCCCCACCTCCCCAACTCAGAATTGAATTTATTTTAACTAAAAAAGACAAGTAAACAGTAAGTAATAAAATAATAACAAATAAATAAATGACACAAACAAACAAAAACAATAGCATGATACAAATTAAATTAACAGTACTTTAAGTTTTCCAGGTAGGTCTAACAGTAATATTTAGGTACAGAATTATTTCAGAAACTGAACTCGACTGTAAAAAAAAAAAAAAAAACTGAATTCAACTGTAAAATAATAACACTTAAATAACACTTAAAGGTGCACTAAGCAAATTTTGGCAAACGATGTTGATATTTCAAAGCACCAAAGCAAACATGCCTATATCCCAACAAGACCTCGCCCCTATTTTGATAGCTCCACTCCACACATACGTACACAACCCTGGCAGCGACGATGGCAAAATCTACTATTAGAGGTCGACCGATAGTGAATTTTACCGATACCAATAGCTAGGTTGGACCACACTGGCCGATACAGATTAATCAACAGATAGTTTTTCAAATGGATACTAAACAAAAACTAAAACAGTGCTTTACTATTTTAAAAAAATGAAAAAATAAGTAAATGAAAAAAGTTCTGAAACAGTATTGAACCACACTTTGTACATAAAATTTACTAATTATATACTGATCATTAAATATATTGATCATTCAATTACATATTGATCATTATAGTTAGTTCATAGTTCATTAACTAATGTTAACAGAAGCAACTTCAATATTTAAAAATATATTAGTAGATGTTGAAATTAACACACTATAACTAGATGGATCTTTGTATATCTTTAAATATCTACACAAAGGCCATAGCATTGAAATTACATGGATATTGTATGTATACTCTCACACTTTAATTGCTTCTATTCTAGAACACGTGATGATTATCTAATCAAAATGAAAAAATATGCGTCTAAAAAAAAACAGCGCTGCGTCTAGGAAAACTCGCAGGTATCAGGTATCACACACAGCGGACGCGTCCTGTTCAGTTCAAGCAGCAGTCTAAAACAGTTTATTTAATCATCAAACAGGCAAAAGTTCACTTCAGGACTGATCAAAAAAGCGGCATAGATGAGTTTGAAGTTCAGTGTTTAAAAAAGTGCAATCTATATTATAGCTCTCTACAGTGGGGAAAATATTTATTTGATCCCCTGCTGATTTTGTAAGTTTGCCCACTTACAAAGAAATGAAGGGTCTATAATTTTTATGGTAGGTTTATTTTAACATATAGAGAGAGAATACCAACCAAAAAATCACGAAAAAACACATTATATAAAGGTTAGAAATTGATTTGCATTTCAGTGAGTGAAATAAGTATTTGATCCCCAAGTAAAACATGACTTCGAACTTGGTGCAGAAACCCTTGTTGGCAAGCACAGAGGTAAGACATTTTTTGTAGTTGGTCACCAGGCTTGCACACATCTCAGGAGGGATTTTGATCCACTCCTCTTTACAGATCTTCTCTAAATCTTGCAACCCTCTACATTGCGAGTAAATCACTCACATATGCGACTAAATCTTACTCTGGGCGACTAAATTATGTCTAATATTAGCCAATTGCTAATACATTTTCAGATTTGACTCGCCAGTGTGAGTTGGAGGCTAAGTATAAGTTTAGCTCAGATATATTTTCACTCGCCGAACACTCTGACTGAGCGCATCAGTTTCACTCTCCGTCAAGCGATCTGTGCTGTTTTTCAGTTCATCAGAATGGATGTGCAACGCACCTGTATTTAACGTACCGTAAACTCTAGTGTGAAGGCGCACGACTCGCCGTCGCTTTGTTTCACACACACGCAGCGAGAGAGAGAGAGAGAGAATTGACGCGCTACCTATGCGCGCTACATGTAAACGATATTCTTTGTTGTATTTTGCTGTCAAATTAACGGAGTTCCTTTGGAATTCTTCCGCTTTTAAGAACGGCCGCTTTCTCCGGTAGTGGGCGGAACTAATGCGCAAACGGCAATCTCATTGGCTGGCGCTCACCTATTATCGTCCCTGTTTTGATTTCAGCAAATCAGTTCGAGCGAACGTACACAACCTGATTAATATTCATGAATCCAGTAGCTCATTAATCCTTGGTGCGTTTTATATGGTTCTTATTAGTAGAATTCGTATCATTATTACCTAATCAGTATTTTTGTTAGTTTTTCCCAAATTTTTTATTCTTTTACAGAAACACTGAATGACCAAAAAAAGCACCACCACCAGTCCGAAGTTCAGTTAAAATGATTAATATGCATTCATACATGGCTATCAAGTTTTAATTCTAATTACTAAGTTCTATCATGAAATAATATTGATTATCATATTATAATGCTTGACTGACTGATGTTAAGAGTGTACTTTCAGATATTTATAAAACTGTGCCATTTTACAAACAAATATATATATATATATATATATATTTGTATATATCAATGTATGT
>NW_015506227.1:18346-33483 GCF_001515645.1 Sinocyclocheilus grahami | reverse complement strand
GCCACTCCATGACCTTAATGTGCTTCTTCTTGTGCCACTGCTTTGTTGCCTTGGCAGTATGTTTCGGGTCATTGTCATGCTGGAAGACCCATCCGTGACCCATCTTCAGTGTTCTGGCTGAGGGAAGGA
Source organism: Sinocyclocheilus grahami (assembly GCF_001515645.1). NCBI lineage: Eukaryota > Metazoa > Chordata > Actinopteri > Cypriniformes > Cyprinidae > Sinocyclocheilus > Sinocyclocheilus grahami. The sequence continues at coordinate 33,354 of NW_015506227.1, read as the reverse complement.
GGTTCTCGTCCAAGATTTTACAGTACATGGCCCTGTCCATTTGCCCCAAAATGCGGTGAAGTCATCCTGTACCCTTAGCAGAAAACCAGCCCCAAAGCATAATATTCCCACCTCTGTGCTAGACTGTAAGGATGGTGTTCTTGGGGTCATAGTCAGCATTTTTCTCCCTCCAAACACGGCGAGTCGAGTTAATACCAAAGAGCTCAATTTTGGTCTCATCTGACCACAGCACTTTCTCCCCAAGCCTTCTCTGAATCATTTTAATGTTCTTTGGCAAACTTTAAACGGGCCTGTACATGTGCCTTCTTGAGCAGGGGGACCCTGTGGGCACTGCAGGATTTTAGTCCATCGCGGCATAGTGTCCTACCAATGTTTTGCTTGGTGACTGTGGTCCCAACTGCCTTAAGATTATTAACAAGCTCCTCCCGTGTAGTTCGGGGCTGATCCCTCACCTTTCTCATGATCATCCTTACTCTATGGGGCAAGATCTCCAGACCAAGGCCGATTGATGGTTGTTTTGTAGTTCTTCCATTTCCGAATAATCGCTCCAACAGTTGTCTCCTTCTCACCAAGCTTCTTGCTGATTGTCTTGTAGCCCAGTCAAGCCTTGTGCAGATCTACAATCTTGTCTCTGACATCCTTTGATAGCTCTTTGGTCTTGCTCATGGAGGTTTGTAATGGAAGATACAGATTGTGTGGACAGGTGTCTTATACACCTAACGAGCTGACAATAGGAGTAACTTCTTAAAGTGGCAGGACTAATGTGTTCCACATGGGCAAATATCCAATCTGTGGGAGCCAGAATTCTTGCTGGTTGGTAGGGGATCAAATTCTTATTTCACTCACTGAAATGCAAATCAATTTCTAACCTTTATATAATGTTTTTTTCTGGATTTCTTTGGTTGATATTCTGTGTCTATCCGTAAATTAAACCTACCATAAAAATTACAGACCCTTAATTTCTTTGTAAGTGGGCAAAGGGTATGGGTATGATGTCATCAATAAGTGAAAGCGATGTGTGTTACTATGGTAATTCAACGTAAAAATCAACGTAACTCACCTATCAAGAAGAAACAAAGCAACCTCGGCATCCGATTCTGGGCCTTCCCTTAATGTTTCATTGGCTTTAACTCAACTACAAGGGATGTTAGTCATTTTATCTTCTCAAATACTCAAATACTTTTAATGCACCATGTCAAGTTAAAATGAGTTAGAACCTGTCAAAATGCAGTGGCCTTTTTCATTAATTTGCACACTGTCTGTTTTCCACCTATATATTACGATATATAATATGACAAAAAATTTATTTGTTGTAATTGTTTTGCTTGTTCAAGGACTTTGATTGTTTAACTTTTAATGCATATTTAAAGTTTTCAGTCACAATAAAACCTCGGCATCCGATTCTGGGCCTTCCCTTAATGTTTCATTGGCTTTAACTCAACTACAAGGGATGTTAGTCATTTTATCTTCTCAAATACTCAAATACTTTTAATGCACCATGTCAAGTTAAAATGAGTTAGAACCTGTCAAAATGCAGTGGCCTTTTTCATTAATTTGCACACTGTCTGTTTTCCACCTATATATTACGATATATAATATGACAAAAAAATTTTTTGTTGTAATTGTTTTGCTTGTTCAAGGACTTTGATTGTTTAACTTTTAATGCATATTTAAAGTTTTCAGTCACAATAAAACGTCTCAGGTTACATATGTAACCATGGTTCCCTGAGTAGGGAACGAGGCACTGCGTCCTCTAGGGGTCGCTATGGGGAACGCCTCATCGTGACCCGTGTCTGAAGCATACATTGAAAAAACACCAACAACACGTTGGCCGGCGACAGCCATGACGTCACTACCGGTGCGACTAGAGTATAAATAGGCGCCGGGAGAACATATCATCCACTTCTTCGTCTGAAGCTTGCGTCCGAAGCATGGCAATAAACCTAGAGGACGCAGTGTCTCGTTCCCTACTCAGGGAACCATGGTTACATACGTAACCTGAGTTCAAGGGAACTTCGAACTGCGTCCTCTAGGGGTCGCTATGGGGAACGGTATACCTACGCCACCATGCTGAGGGGAGTGCATGCCAGAACCATAGCGAGCACTAAGTACCAACTCGATCTAAGGTATATTGCTGGAATGGCTAGCAGTAAATCTCTAGCTGAGGGAGCAAACACCCAGCTCTCAATGAGAGGGACTCGACCTACAGCACGATCGTTAGAAATCAGAAGGCTAAGCGTACTGCAAGCTAGCCAGAAAACTCAGCACATCAGAGAGGCAGAGGAAGGGCCTAGTTCGCCTGATGTTGTTGGTTCCAGGTGCTCTGGGAAAACAGAACTCAACTCTCACATGAGAGGAGAACTCTGAATTCAGAAAGGAGTAGCGTGCTCATAGGTAACACTTTTGTTAAAAGGGGAGCACTGCTAAACACTACCACGAGAACAGCCCACGGAGCAAGGAATCCAACTCCTCAGAAGGGAGAGAATTCAAACGCTCGAAAGAAAGCACCATGCTCATAATAACTCTCAATGGTGAGGGGAGCGATGCTTCCAAAGTGTGTCGACAGAGACACACTGGTTGAGTGGAGCCCAAGTTACCGGGGTCTAAACCAACTCTGAGAAAGGGAACGAGGCTAATAACGCGTAACCCTTACCATACAGGATTTCAGAAAAGTGCGCAAAGCATAACGTGTGCACTTACTATAATATGGATTTAAGAGTTTTCCAAGCATCTGTTCACAGATACCCAGAAGTACTGAGCCAAACGGGAGAGGCAAGCTCAAATACAAAACTCTTAAGGTGAGGGGAGCACTGCCTGAGACAGCATACACAAGAAGGTTCTCGCAAATGCCACCTATACTTCCCGCTCGATGCCTCAGCAGGGATATCCTGGTGACTAGGAGGCCCCTCAGGGCGACCTAGATACGGTATACCAGACAGGGCAGCCTGAAAGCATAAGCCCAGCCCGGACGTCCAGGAAATTCTGCAGTGCCATGCCGGGGGCCTGATGATCAGGAAGGCTTCCGCAGAAGCCTGTGACCTGGCCGCATGATCCAGGAAGCATGAAGCCGAAACCAGGCTATCATACTGGCTGGACATCATTCGATGAGTGAAGTAAACACTGCAAGTCGAGCACCCGGTTTCTGAATCCAACAGAGGGGGTCCTCACCGAGGACCTACCTTAGAAAAGGACAGAAACACACAGGTCCCGGAAAACACTGCAAAGAAAGCAAGCAGATGGATTATATACACAACCACCAGCGCATTAAATATTAGAAATGGATCGTACAAAAGGAAGGCTCACCTGAGCTGGAGGGTTATGGCCAGAAAGATAACACTCATCGAGACGACCTCTCGCTGTGGAGCGATCCATAACTTCCAAAAGCTCATCATACGCAGGGCAGGAGGATTGAGAAGACTCAGCCTCAGCTTCTTCGCCCTCCTCAGACATTTCCTGCTCTTCCTGGGCTGAACCCAGCAGAGCACTGGCCCCTGGATCAGATGATCCTCCAGGGGCTGACTCTCGTCCACAGCCGACGAGCGCGAGAGGGAAAGCCCCTCTTTAAACTCATCGGCCAGATCCACCTGCGATCCCCACAAGCTCATTCTCCTCCGTGCCTCATCAGCGGCGGGGGTCCTGAACCGCGGGAAGCATATGGCTGCCCCTCTTTCCTCGAAAAGAGAGACAAACGAGAGCAGAGCTTTTTCGCATTAAATATTAGAAATGGATCGTACAAAAGGAAGGCTCACCTGAGCTGGAGGGTTATGGCCAGAAAGATAACACTCATCGAGACGACCTCTCGCTGTGGAGCGATCCATAACTTCCAAAAGCTCATCATACGCAGGGCAGGAGGATTGAGAAGACTCAGCCTCAGCTTCTTCGCCCTCCTCAGACATTTCCTGCTCTTCCTGGGCTGAACCCAGCAGAGCACTGGCCCCTGGATCAGATGATCCTCCAGGGGCTCACTCTCGTCCACAGCCGACGAGCGCGAGAGGGAAAGCCCCTCTTTAAACTCATCGGCCAGATCCACCTGCGATCCCCACAAGCTCATTCTCCTCCGTGCCTCATCAGCGGCGGGGGTCCTGAACCGCGGGAAGCATATGGCTGCCCCTCTTTCCTCGAAAAGAGAGACAAACGAGAGCAGAGCTTTTTTATTGAAAAACGCTCGCAGTGCACGCAGATTGCCCCCTCGAGGACATTGCATGCATGCTCTTCGCCCAAACATAGATTGTGTGTGTCATCAGGTGTCAAATAACATCAAATAATGACACGGATACACACATCCTCTAAACGCTTTGCTAGTGGTTGCCATCCCCCCCCCGCCCCGACAGTTGGATGACCCACAGTGCATGTATTATGAGTGTGTTGTTGATTTCTCTTGGTGCAGATGGCTCATGGCATTCTTCAGGCACATGGAAACTCACAGCTTCACACCCTGTTGACTCTAGCAGAGGAGAATGGTCTGTGGTCCAACGCCACACTGTGTAGCCTTCTCTCAAGTGACATCCCTAATGTAGAGAAAGGTGAAATGTATTCTACTGTCTATTAGTTTCTCATTTGAATGTTCTATTTGTTCTTTTTTTTTTATTTGTTCCATATTTTGTACTGCTACTGCTAATTATACTGCTACTGTTATTAACTAACTTGAATGTGCGTCTCCCATAGTACATGAGTTTTTATCTCGAGAAGGACCTGAACTGCTTCATATGCGTATAAAGCACCTCATTAAACAGAAGCATATGGAAAAAGCTGCAAGACTAGCAAAGACATGCGCAGAGTTTCCTGAATTTGGAGGAAAAAAGAACTTCAAACAAATCTACCTTGTATGTCTGTGTGAAATAAAGCCACAAGAAGAACTTATGAAAGAGGTAAGGGTCTTTTAAAAAAAAAAAGCCTTGTCTACTTTGCATTAAAGGGTTAGTTCACCCAAAAATGAAAATTCTGTCATTAATTACTCACCCTCATGTCGTTCTAAACCTGTAAGATCTCCGTTCATCTTCGGAACACGAATTAAGATATTTTTGATGAGTTCTGAGAGCTCTCTGACCCTCCCATAGACAGCAATGTAATTACCACGATCAAGGTCCAGAAACGTAGCAAGGAGATCGGTAAAATAATCCACGTGACCATCCAATTTTAGGAAGCTACGAGAATACTTTTTGTATGCAAAGAAAACAAAAATAACGACTTTATTCAACAATTCGTCTCCTTCCTGGTGCCATTTTGGAGAGTATCCACTGAACGTAAACAGCGTATGCTATTCTGTGTCAGCTGTGTCACGCTTTTCTTTGTTTTCTTTGTTTACTTTGCGTAGAAAAAGTATTCTCGTAGCTTCGTAAAATTACGCTGATGTCCCTGATGTCACATGGATTATTTTACTGATCTCCTTGCTACATTTCTGGACCTTGATCGTGGTAATTACATTGCTGTCTATGGGAGGGTCAGAGAGCTCTCAGAATTCATAAAAATATCTTAATTTGTGTTCCGAAGATGAACAGAGGTCTTACGGGTTTAGAACAACACGAGGGTGCATAATTAATGACAGAATTTTCATTTTTGGGTGAACTATCCCTTTAATGCTAAAGTTTAAGCGTATTTAGAGTTTTATTTCTGCTCTTTCACATGTTTTGTTCCATTGAAATTATAATCAGGCCATTTGTGTTCCTTATGTTATCCACAATTACAGCTGTATGAGTGGATTGTACTTGAAAAGTACTCCTGTGACAAGTAGCCGTTTTTTGTTGAATTTAGCTTTTCGGTCACCTCTTAAGGTCCTTAAAAGACCTTTAAAACATTTTAGTGTTCGTTTTTAAAATGTTTTCCAGTCATTCTATTATTTAATGTATTTTTCCTGACTTTTGCCAAAGGTTTTGGTACAAAAATATCTTAGTATTGCATGACCTGCATGTTTCTGCATCATGATGGAATCACCATCATGCTTAAAGGGTTACTGTACTCACCCTCATGGTGTTCCAAACTGATAAAACTTGTTCATCTTTAAAACACAAATGAGGATATTTTTAATGCAATCTGTGATATCTTCCCTCTATTGACAGTCCATTCCACCAAAAACTTGAAGCTTCACAAATAAACAAATAAAAGTATTCCATATGAATTGAGCAATTTAATCCAAGTCTTCTGTAGAGGCATGATCGCTTTATATGATGAACAGATTTAATATAGGTTTTTATTCTCATATAAACACTGATCAATGCATCATATGGTACTTTTTCCTGACTTTTGCCAAAGGTTTTGGTACAAAAATATCTTAGTATTGCATGACCTGCATGTTTCTGCATCATGATGGAATCACCATCATGCTTAAAGGGTTACTGTACTCACCCTCATGGTGTTCCAAACTGATAAAACTTGTTCATCTTTAAAACACAAATGAGGATATTTTTAATGCAATCTGTGATATCTTCCCTCTATTGACAGTCCATTCCACCAAAAACTTGAAGCTTCACAAATAAACAAATAAAAGTATTCCATATGAATTGAGCAATTTAATCCAAGTCTTCTGTAGAGGCATGATCGCTTTATATGATGAACAGATTTAATATAGGTTTTTATTCTCATATAAACACTGATCAATGCATCTACATCACATATGGTAAACACAAACTTGCTTGCTTGACGCACAAGAACCAATGATGTTCTCACATCTCAAACAGGTATGACTGAGCTACTGTCATTGTCGTGAAATACTGAAATTGTCGTAAAAAAATACGTGCATTGCTTAATCTTTATATAAGAATAAAAAAAAATCAGTTCATCATATAAAGCGAACATGTCTCTTCAGAAGACTCAATTCATACAGTTTACTTTTACCATGTCTTTTTGTACCTTTTGATGCATGACATTTGGATGGACAATAATAATGTGAAAATATTAAACATTTTCATTTGTGTTCCAAAGATGAACGTCCTTTTTATGGGTTTAAAACGACATGAGAGTGAGTAAATCGGGGCTTGATAATTGTTTTTCTCCCCAAGGACGGCATTTAAAAAACTTTTAAGGGCCCAATGAAAAATTGTCGAATAATGTGTTTTTGGTAACACTTTAGTATAGGGACTAATTCTCACTATTAACTAGTTGCTTATTAGCATGCCTATTATTAATATATTAACTGTTTATTAGTACTTATAAAGAACATATTCTGCATGACCATATTCTACATCCGTAATCCTACCCAATACCTAAATTTAACAACTTCCTTACTATTAATAAACAGCAAATTAGGAGTTTATTGAGGCAAAAGTCGTAGTTAATGGTTTGTTAATAGCGAGAATTGGACCTTAAAATAAAGTGCAACTGTGTTTTCTTTAATAAAGGGATACAAGGGGACATTTTCAAGCAAAATTAATTGATTTATTATAATACAAAAAGTACACTAAGGTTTTCAAATGTTTATGCTTTAAAATATTTAATAATAATATTCTATATCTCTCTCTCTCTCTCTCTCTCCCTCTCTAAATATATATATATATTTTAGGGGTGATCCCGAATAGTCGAAGATTCGATGTTTCGATAGGAGGAGACTGATTCGAATACCAATCTTACAGTCGAATATTCGCGGGGTGTTATGATCATGCTAGTTTGGCTATACGGGGGTTCTCAAATGTCTAATTTCACATAGAACTACTGGTTTTCTCACAATAAGTTAATATACAGCCTATTAAAATAATGCTGTAAATAACAGGGTTTCCGCGGGTCTTACAAAAGTCTTACATTTTGTTGTATCAAATTTAAGGCCTTAAAAATTCTTAAATTGTACAAGTCTTAATTATGATCTCAAGAGGTCTTAAATTTGGGGACGGAAAGACCAGAATTGCGATATGGCTTAATGTGACGATTAAACTTCAAAAGACTATGATTTCATTAAATAAACATGAGCGCTGCACGTTAAAAGTCCGGTGCTGCGCTGCTTTGTGTTCTGCTGTAGCGTTGGGTCGTTCTTGAACGATTCGTTCATTTTAAATGAATCTTTAATGTGACTTGGGAAGAACGAGTCGTGAGTGATTCGTTCAGTCGCGCATGCGCAACATCCTATAGGTTCTGTACTGGAATTAGTCAAGTAGTTCACCTGTTTCAAGTCTTCGGGGTTTCCGTTTTAAGGGCCCAATGAAAAATTGTCGAATAATGTGTTTTTGGTAACACTTTAGTATAGGGACTAATTCTCACTATTAACTAGTTGCTTATTAGCATGCCTATTATTAATATATTAACTGTTTATTAGTACTTATAAAGAACATATTCTGCATGACCATATTCTACATCCGTAATCCTACCCAATACCTAAATTTAACAACTTCCTTACTATTAATAAACAGCAAATTAGGAGTTTATTGAGGCAAAAGTCGTAGTTAATGGTTTGTTAATAGCGAGAATTGGACCTTAAAATAAAGTGCAACTGTGTTTTCTTTAATAAAGGGATACAAGGGGACATTTTCAAGCAAAATTAATTGATTTATTATAATACAAAAAGTACACTAAGGTTTTCAAATGTTTATGCTTTAAAATATTTAATAATAATATTCTATATCTCTCTCTCTCTCTCTCTCTCCCTCTCTAAATATATATATATATTTTAGGGGTGATCCCGAATAGTCGAAGATTCGATGTTTCGATAGGAGGAGACTGATTCGAATACCAATCTTACAGTCGAATATTCGCGGGGTGTTATGATCATGCTAGTTTGGCTATACGGGGGTTCTCAAATGTCTAATTTCACATAGAACTACTGGTTTTCTCACAATAAGTTAATATACAGCCTATTAAAATAATGCTGTAAATAACAGGGTTTCCGCGGGTCTTACAAAAGTCTTACATTTTGTTGTATCAAATTTAAGGCCTTAAAAATTCTTAAATTGTACAAGTCTTAATTATGATCTCAAGAGGTCTTAAATTTGGGGACGGAAAGACCAGAATTGCGATATGGCTTAATGTGACGATTAAACTTCAAAAGACTATGATTTCATTAAATAAACATGAGCGCTGCACGTTAAAAGTCCGGTGCTGCGCTGCTTTGTGTTCTGCTGTAGCGTTGGGTCGTTCTTGAACGATTCGTTCATTTTAAATGAATCTTTAATGTGACTTGGGAAGAACGAGTCGTGAGTGATTCGTTCAGTCGCGCATGCGCAACATCCTATAGGTTCTGTACTGGAATTAGTCAAGTAGTTCACCTGTTTCAAGTCTTCGGGTTTTCCGAGTCGTTCGTACATCATGTGACAGCCCCATAAACTTAACCAATGCAGTCTAAGCCGGAAAGAGAAGGTGCGTTCGACTTCATGCAGCACTGCGCAGATCGATCGCAATCTGACTTGAAGCAGTGCATGCCGGTTAGTAATTTTGTCTGACTCTGACTCAGCCGGCGCAGTTTCTCCAGAGCGGCTGCAGGAGTGTTGATGACGACAGCCATTTCATGATTGGCCAGATTCACCGCATGACAACTATCACGTGTGTTTCGGGTTTATTCTAACCTTTTCCATTCCAATAATAGCCACAAATCTGTGTTTTTAGAACAGTAAAAGCTTTTTTACTGTAGTCGCAATGTTATATTGAGTCACGTTTATCATAAAACACTGATGAAAGCATATATTCCCCCACTTTATTAGTATTTAAATAGTATATATTTATGTTGAACTTTATTCTTGAACAGATGGCGATGTATTAAGCAGTATATAATCAGTATATATCTGTTGCTCATGAAAACGTTTCTGAAACGTCTGTATATTTGACAAATATTGCATTTAATTCACTTCATCTGTGATAGAGTATGCAAACACCACGTGAGCGTCACTAACAGGAGCAGATAGTGTCTGGCTTGATGGCTCTGTTTTCAACTCCGCCCCCGACTGCAAGTGGCTACTCTCGTTGACTGCCGTCTGTAGCCGTGCTTCAAGTCGAACGCACCTAGAATTGATTAGTTCATCTCTCGAGTCTTCATGATTTTCGAGTCCTTTGTTCATCCAGGCACCCCCCCCCCCTTTGGGAGCTTTGAGTGCCTAGAAAAGTGCTATATAAATGTTATGAATTATTATTATTAATGTTTTATGTTTAAAATATCAAAACATTATTTATGCATTTGTAACTACAGGTTAAAGTATCTAAAAGGTGCGTTCGACTTCATGCAGCACTGCGCAGATCGATCGCAATCTGACTTGAAGCAGTGCATGCCGGTTAGTAATTTTGTCTGACTCTGACTCAGCCGGCGCAGTTTCTCCAGAGCGGCTGCAGGAGTGTTGATGACGACAGCCATTTCATGATTGGCCAGATTCACCGCATGACAACTATCACGTGTGTTTCGGGTTTATTCTAACCTTTTCCATTCCAATAATAGCCACAAATCTGTGTTTTTAGAACAGTAAAAGCTTTTTTACTGTAGTCGCAATGTTATATTGAGTCACGTTTATCATAAAACACTGATGAAAGCATATATTCCCCCACTTTATTAGTATTTAAATAGTATATATTTATGTTGAACTTTATTCTTGAACAGATGGCGATGTATTAAGCAGTATATAATCAGTATATATCTGTTGCTCATGAAAACGTTTCTGAAACGTCTGTATATTTGACAAATATTGCATTTAATTCACTTCATCTGTGATAGAGTATGCAAACACCACGTGAGCGTCACTAACAGGAGCAGATAGTGTCTGGCTTGATGGCTCTGTTTTCAACTCCGCCCCCGACTGCAAGTGGCTACTCTCGTTGACTGCCGTCTGTAGCCGTGCTTCAAGTCGAACGCACCTAGAATTGATTAGTTCATCTCTCGAGTCTTCATGATTTTCGGGTCACTGGTGGTGGATGAGGAGATACCCCGACAATGTAAAGCGCTTTGAGTGCCTAGAAAAGCGCTATATAAATGTTATGAATTATTATTATTAATGTTTTATGTTTAAAATATCAAAACATTATTTATGCATTTGTAACTACAGGTTAAAGTATCTAAATATAACACTTCTAATGCCGCTTTTGTGTTTCCTCTGCATTGCAAAGATCAATTGGGTTGATACTGATTTCATTTACTTGGTAACAGCCCAAATGCAAGAATTTGACTCAAATGATGGTGCACACTTTTAGAAAAAACTGACTTAAAGGTAAAAACGCCCATAAAACGTGTTGGAAATGATTAATTTCTGTCTGCTGTGAACTGACCACACAGAATATGAAGAATATCAAAAAATTCAGGAGTCTAAAATATTGTCTAACTATCGTTATCGATAAAATCCCAGAAAACTATCGAGATATAATTTTTGTCAATATCGCACACCCCTAATTTATGCTATTTAATTGATATAATAATTTATTGATAATAATTGTTTAAATTAATATAATAATTAATACTTTTGACTCATCCATTTTCTTAAAAATGGTTTAAAGGCTGAAATGTAAAGTTTATAATTTTATAAAACGTTTTGTTTTTGTGAAAACTCGTATCTGAACTTTATGCTTTTTACAGTAATTTTACAGTTTAATATGGTACTATAGACATTGCCCTACCCCACTCATATGGTATTACTTTTATTTGTGCAGGTCTTAAAAAGGTCTTAAATTTGAGCTTAAAAATCCTGCAGAAACCCTGAAATAAGAATCTGAAAAGAACGAAGCTTCAAATAAATATTTTAAGGTGCGTGAATAAATCCAACCACACCTATAGATTTAAGTTTCACTTTCCATAATCCGTGACCAACAGAAGAGCATCTTGGCGGCAGGGATTTAAAACTTTAACAAAACAAACTGACACAGGCAGAGTGAAAGACTGGATTTTTTCGATCAGGTAGGGTACAAGTGATTTCAAAACATTTCAGCCGGTTTATATATATCGTGTATATATTATTTATCTCGCATTAGATGCATTTGGTTGAGTTTGCGCTGCAGTAAGCAGTATTGTAGTACTACGGTGATTATCTCTTCAGCGCACAGCGCGAGCAGGACAAACAACAATGCAGAATATTAATAACTATGACTGGGACTGTCATATACATTAACAATTATAATGAGAACACTATTATAATAACACGCTGTGAATTTTTAGAGTTTAGTTGCCGAACTGGTGAAGAACACGTCCACCTTCATTCAGAGCCGCACAGACACTTCACTTCTGTATTCGGGGCATTTTTTGCAGATAGCCTATAAGTCGTAATATTAACGTTATGTGTAAATAATGAAGCATATTCTATATGAGATAAATGATTAGTTAAATCCCATTGATTAAAAGCCTGCTATCAAATGCTTAATTCTACTGGTCATCTTCAGCGCGCGCAGCTCAAAACAGAAATGCCGAACATTAATAACTACTGTCATATACATAACATTATAATGAGAACACTATTTTAATAAAACGCTGTGAATTTTTAGAGTTTAGTTGCCGTGTTTCTGCACGTTGTTGTGTGAAAAACGCGTCCACAAAAGGAGTTCACTCAGAGCAGTGCAGACACGTTCGTGCATTCGGGGCATTTTGTGCAGATAGCCTACAAGTCGTAATATTAACGTTATGTTGTATAAATAATGACGCGTAGTGAGCGTATGAGATAAATTATGAGTTAAATTCCATTGATTAAAAACCTGCTGCTCCATTCTACTGGTCATCTTCAGCGCGCGCAGTTCAAAACAGAAATGCAGAACATTAATAACTACTGTCATATACATAAGGTTATAATGAGTGCACTATTGTAAAAAATGTTGACTTCTTAAACGTGACTTCTTAGGGTTTCGCTTACGTTTAGGCTACCACACGAAGCCAGAGCTTCCCTATACGATCTTTTCCCTGCTATCAAATGCTTAATTCTACTGGTCATCTTCAGCGCGCGCAGCTCAAAACAGAAATGCCGAACATTAATAACTACTGTCATATACATAACATTATAATGAGAACACTATTTTAATAAAACGCTGTGAATTTTTAGAGTTTAGTTGCCGTGTTTCTGCACGTTGTTGTGTGAAAAACGCGTCCACAAAAGGAGTTCACTCAGAGCAGTGCAGACACGTTCGTGCATTCGGGGCATTTTGTGCAGATAGCCTACAAGTCGTAATATTAACGTTATGTTGTATAAATAATGACGCGTAGTGAGCGTATGAGATAAATTATGAGTTAAATTCCATTGATTAAAAACCTGCTGCTCCATTCTACTGGTCATCTTCAGCGCGCGCAGTTCAAAACAGAAATGCAGAACATTAATAACTATTGTCATATACATAAGGTTATAATGAGTGCACTATTGTAAAAAATGTTGACTTCTTAAACGTGACTTCTTAGGGTTTCGCTTACGTTTAGGCTACCACACGAAGCCAGAGCTTCCCTATACGATCTTTTTCCCCCCCTCGTCTCAAGAAATATCTGCGTCCTCACGAAACCACAAAACGCTGTAGTATATATGCCAGAGCAGTATTTGGCGCTGTAATTCTGCCCCAGAGATACACTAAAAACGGAGAAGAAGACTTGGACTATGCGCATAAACCTTGCGCGCGGAATACAAACGAACATGGAACAATACGTTTATTAATCTGTGTTAATGTTAGTTAATAAAAAGACAATCGTTCAGTGTTTGTTCATGTTTTTGTTGCTGTTACGTGACGTAGCGGTGTCTGACTAAGGGCGAGACGTGGGCTGATGACGTCATCGTTTCAGAAAATATACGGATTCGCTGTCCACACGAAAACACAAGGGTGGCGTTTTCAGACTGATTCACTCTGGGACCCGGTTTCAAAAATTATTAGTTTCACTCTCCCAAAACGCCGGATCCGTGTGGACGAAACGCCTATATGATACAAAATGTATGCGTATACAGCTAAACGCGTCTCCGTGTGCCCCGCCCCCTTAACATATGATTCGACTCGAATATCGGTAAGATTCGAAAATTCTGATTCGACTATGAAAATCCTTAGTCGGGGACACCCCTAATATATACTGTATATATACACTATGGTGAGACAAAACATTATGACCACTCATAGGTGAAGTAAATATTTTTATTCATCTCCCAACAAGGTCACATGTGAAGGTCTGGGCAATGGTATGGTAAATGAACAATCAGTTTATGTAGTCAATGTGTTGATGCAGGAGAAATGGGCAGTAATAACGATCTAGCTGACTTTGACAAGGGCGCTTTGACAAAAATCGTTGTGTCCAGACAACTGTGTCAGAGCATCTCTGAAACAGCGAGGCTTGTTGGGTGCTCTTGGTCAGCATTTCTGAGAACCTACCAAGAGTGGCGACAAACTATGATAGGCATGTGTAGGTGCAGACTGGTCGGAGTGCTCAAGATGACCCTGCTCCACAGCCGAAAGCCCCTAAAGTGGGCACATGAGCAATGAAACTGGACCTTGGGGCAGTGGAAGGAGGTTGTCTGGTCTGATTAGTCCTGTTTGAATTACATCATGTTTACTTGGATGTAATGGCTCCAAGATACACTGCGGGAAGATGACAAGCTGGTCGAGGGACTGTGATGCTGTGGGCTAAGAAACTGTTTCCACCATTCATGTGGACGTCAATTTGACAAACCTCATTGCAGAGCAGGGACACTCTTCATGGCAATGGTATTCCCTAATAGCAGTGGCCTCTTTAAGCAGGATATTGGCACCCTGCTACACAGCACACATTGTTCAGGAATGGATTAAAGAAACAAACCGCATAAACACATTTCATTACACCAAATACACAAAATAATGTACTTTTTAGCAACATCATATGACCCCTTTAAGACTTCAAGTGTTGTCCTCATCTCTAAATTCTTCAGATGATAATGAGCAACTATGTGCTGGAACATCCAGTCCAATTCATGTCTGCTCAACTTGGCTTGTCGCAACAGGACACCTTCATGGTTCTTGAAGAGTCCATGACTCAGTGGTTCAGTGTCGTTTTGCCAGCACAAAGAGGGCCAACAGCATGTTAGACAGGTGGTCATAATGTTTTGACTCGTTGGTTTTTGTGTGTGTTTGCATATATGTGTGTATATATATGTGTGTGTGTGTGTGTGTGTATATATATATATATATATATA
>NW_015506227.1:0-16666 GCF_001515645.1 Sinocyclocheilus grahami | reverse complement strand
TGTGTGTGTATATATATATATATATATATATATACATATACATATAAAATACACACACCTAAATTATAACTTAAATTCTCTCCATTCTGTTTGGCAGATAAAGGAGGTAGACTGCAAAGAGGCTCTGGACATGATTTGTAATTTAGAGTCTGAGGAAGATGAGAAGGGAGCTCTCAGTCTTTGTACAGCATTTTTCAAGCGTCAGCTTCTCAGTGGCGATGCTTATTGTGCCTGGTAAGCCCCTTGTTCTCACTCAAAATTTTCAGTCACTGTACATAGAGCTGCACTAATAATGTAAAAGTAATTGTGATTGTGATTTCGCCTGCTACGATTAACACATCATTTTTCATTACATTTTTCATTAAATTCATATACTTCTTTTGTATTTATAGTGGCACACTACAGTGCACGCATAATTATTTAAAAGTCAATATTCTGATTATATATTTCTTCAAAGCACATTTACACATTTCAAATTATATTAATCTTATTAATTTCTGTTAAGAGTGTATACAATAATTTATAATTTTGAATAAAAAAATTATAAAAATATCAGTTTAACTATTATACAGCATGACAAAAAAATTGACATTTTCATTCACTAAAACTAGACTAAAATGCTCAGACATTTAGTAGACTGAAACTTGACTAAACAAAAACAGGACAAGGACAAGGTTAACTAAATATGATAACTAAAAAAACCAAGATCTCATTTGACACCAGAGGCCCGTTTCAGAAAGGAGTTTAAGTGAAAACTCATATGTTATGTTAACCCTGAAATGGGAGTTATGTCAGACCAGAGAAAGCAGGGTAAGTCAAGCCCATTTCTGAAAGAAAGGTAACTTATACCCAGAGTCAGTTACCATGGTAACTTACTCTGTGAACCTAACCTGGTTGGGAGCAGTTTTTCTTGGTTAAACCCAGAGTTTATTTTGGTCTCCTCCCACTTTTTAAAGCGTAAGCGATGTTTAAATACCTCATTCATTCATTCACGTTGCAAAACTGCTTTTTCTTAGTGAGTATTTTGGAATCTAAATTAAGTGCATTTTACTTAAAACAAGAAAAATAAGAAAAAAATCTTAATACAAATGGAAACAAGATAATTTTTCTTACCCCATTGACAGATAATTTGCAAAATAAGAAAAATACACTTAAAAGACTAAATAACTTATGTCAATTTTCTTATGTAGAAAATGCATCTTGATTTAAGAATCTTTAGATTTTTGACTGGAAACAACAAGATAAAATACTAAGTAAAATACAAAAAAAGGACTAAGTAATAAAAGCATGTTTTGCCTATATTTTCATCATGCAGACACTGAAAGTGACAAAAACGGCATGTCCTTTTATATAGAATCCTGTAGATGAGGAGACTGCATTAATTCGTGGGGAGTTACATTTACATAGGTAGAGGATTTTATTTTTTTTTGCCATATCCACATGCATATTTATTTGAGCTTTACCATTTTTAAATGGTAGTTTTCTATATAACATCAAAGATGCCAAATACATTAGTAAGGCCGCTGTATGCAGAGCGGTAAGGAAAGTGTGTCTCGCTCTCATGCTCTTTATTATAATATTTGTGTAGTTTTCTGAGCCACAAACCCATCAAAAATTAAGCTGATAACTGTATGGAATGGAAGGATGCAGATGGAAGGGTAGTTTGAGGTATAACCACCACCACAGCTGTTTTTAATTTATTTGGTCATCTTTATTTCCTACAAATACAAAAGCAACAGTTATTCTTTTTCCCGTTGGAATTTAATATTCTTCCAATACTTGGTATTGTGACATTTACATAGGTAGAGGATTTTATTTTTTTTTGCCATATCCACATGCATATTTATTTGAGCTTTACCATTTTTAAATGGTAGTTTTCTATATAACATCAAAGATGCCAAATACATTAGTAAGGCCGCTGTATGCAGAGCGGTAAGGAAAGTGTGTCTCGCTCTCATGCTCTTTATTATAATATTTGTGTAGTTTTCTGAGCCACAAACCCATCAAAAATGAAGCTGATAACTGTATGGAATGGAAGGATGCAGATGGAAGGGTAGTTTGAGGTATAACCACCACCACAGCTGTTTAATTTATTTGGTCATCTTTATTTCCTACAAATACAAAAGCAACAGTTATTCTTTTTCCTGTTGGAATTTAATATTCTTCCAATACTTGGTATTGTGACCATCTCCTCTTCATCTGTTCTTCATTATTTTGTGAGCCTTCTTGTTGTTGGCTGAGTAGAAGTCAGACAAATGTTAATTTCATTAATTATGAAATGCAACAGTTTGGATTAGAGAACATTTAATTATGTGAAAAGAGCATTAGACTAAAAAGGTACTGCACATTAAAATAGACACTGAATTATATTTATTTAATATGTCAAATGTTTGTAAATTCACGTAGCCTACACTCATGAACCTTTCATGCTTAAAGCTTTACCTGATTGAAGTTTTATACTCCATGTTTAGCTGCTTTTTATTATTTTTTTTTCTTTTGGTTGTGGGATACCATGAAAATTAATATTAGTTCAATAACTTACCATTCTGCCAGTTTTTACCTTTGATATTATAACAGTGATTAAGAATTAAAGTTACATATTGACTCAGAAGTATGCAGATGTCTTTTTGTCAGGTGCTGTTGCCATGGTGAATCATAAAACTCAGAGTCAACCTATTAAGAGTTGATTGAACTAACTCAATTAAGCTGTTCTGAACCTAAAAACGCAGAGTTTTCCATCTCAGGGTAAGTCAACTCAGAGTTGGTTGAACCTTCTTACTGAAACGGGCCCCAGGACTAAGACTAATTTAAAAGACTAAGACTAAATAAAAAATGTCTGACAAATTAACACTTATTTATGGATGATATGTAGTGATGCACTTTAGTTGATGTTTATTTTGATGAACCAGCATTAATTCTTGCCCTGTAGAGTTCCAACCCTAATTATACACATCTGAACCAGCTAATCAGGGTCTTCAGAATCATTAGAAACTTCCGGGCAAGCGTGTTACTGGTTTTAACTTGCTAGTGATGTCTTCATTAATTAATGTTTTAATGTATTTTATTAATGAAAATAATGGAACTGGAGATTAAAGTTTCTGGTGATTTTGCACTTAATTCTTTGCCTTAATTCTTAATTTTAGAGATAATATGACTGTTCTTCTCAACCTTTTTTTTTCTGTGCCTGCTGACCCAGTGAGCATTTAATTAAATGATGTTTGTGCCTTAATTTTGTAATTTCTCTAGTTTTTCACCATACAATTAATTATAACCTATAAATTATCAAATGCAATCTTAATAGAAATCAGGATTGGTGTGGTTTGGAATTTGGTACATTTGGTAAAATGTGCTTGGAAAATATCTATGATCAGAATATTGACTTGCTTAAAGGGGTCCTATTATGCTTTTTCAACTTTAGTTAGTCTGTAATGTTGCTGTTTGAGCATAAAAAAGATCTGTAAAGTTACAAAGTTCAAAGTCCACTTCAAAAGGAGATATTTTATTTAACAGAAATCACTTTTCAAAAATTACAACGAATGACTCGTTGAGATAATATGACTGTTCTTCTCAACCTTTTTTTTTCTGTGCCTGCTGACCCAGTGAGCATTTAATTAAATGATGTTTGTGCCTTAATTTTGTAATTTCTCTAGTTTTTCACCATACAATTAATTATAACCTATAAATTATCAAATGAAATCTTAATAGAAATCAGGATTGGTGTGGTTTGGAATTTGGTACATTTGGTAAAATGTGCTTGGAAAATATCTATGATCAGAATATTGACTTGCTTAAAGGGGTCCTATTATGCTTTTTCAACTTTAGTTAGTATGTAATGTTGCTGTTTGAGCATAAAAAAGATCTGTAAAGTTACAAAGTTCAAAGTCCACTTCAAAAGGAGATATTTTATTTAACAGAAATCACTTTTCAAAAATTACAACGAATGACTCGTTTGGACTACAACGCATATTTTCCGGGATTTGTGATATCACAAATATCGACGAATGGGATGAGACCTGATTGAGCTGCACTAGAGAAGGCAACGAGTGTTATCACTAAGATGGAGACATGCTAGCTTTCCCAAGGCAGATGAACTTAGAGTGGTTACAATCATCCGGGTTTAAATTGCGCTCAAATTGATTTGATATTGATGCAATATTTACACTGAAGCTCGCAGGCGGCTATGGTAAGGGGCATGACATTTCCCGACCAGGCGCCAATCACAACACACCCAGCTAACCAATCACAACACATTTCGTATTTCAGAAGGCGGGCTTTCATTTGATACAGGAACAATTCGAGCCGTTCATGCCAGACTGGGGAGAGAGGTGTTGTAATAATGTAAAATATGTGAAAAATAATATGTTTTTTGAACAACCTAGTATGAGAGCCTGTTCTAGTACACCCCCAAAACAAAATCAAGACTTTGTAAAAGAGCATAATAGGACCCCTTTAATAATTATGCACACACTGTGTAATGAGTGGTGAAGAAACATCACCTGATACTAAAAAATAAGTTTTATGATTTGTCCACTAGCATGGAAGAAACCCACTGAAGATCATTTTGTTTTGTTCAGCACAAGCTCTTTTAGCATCCGGATGACTGTGCGAACTCACTGACTGCACTCTCACCAATGTTCCCATTATAATCATCAAGACATAGACACGGTGTTAATCAGACATTTATTGTGCAGTGTAGACAGCTTGATTGATAGGAGTTTTCTTGAGCTTGCATAAAATTAACTGAACAATTTTGAATAAAATAATTGTGATTATCATTTTATATTGTACGTCTTACAGGGAGCTGACACTGTTTTGGAGTAAACTTCTAATACGGCTTGAATCAAAACAGGCCTTTTTGGAGCAATGCAGACTGGTGTCACGCCTCTCTGGGAGTGTGTACCATATTCTGCTCCTCATCAAAGTCATTCAGGCTGAGGTTAGAAATTTTGTTGTTTTTATGTCAATGTGTTTTGGAAACCAAGGGAATGGCATTCAGGTGACAGTGACATTTTTGTTTCCTCAGGTTGAGAAAGGTGGACTTTCAGTGTGCATTGAAATGTGCATTCAAGCACTAAAAATAGGAGTGAATGATAACGAGGGCTGTAATATCTCCATCTGCAAAACAATCTCTTGTTTGCTGCCTTTAGACTTAGAAGTAAAACAGGCTTGTCAACTCACGGAGTTCCTGATAAAGTCATCTTTGGACTCTTATTATGCTGTTGAGACTGTCTTTAATGAGCCCGACCAAAAGCTTGAGCAGGATGATCCACCGATTCTAAACTCACTACGCTGTGAACTGTTGTTGGCCTTAAAGACTAAGTGGCCTTTCGATCCAGAGTTCTGGGACTGGAAAACCCTAAAACGTCAATGCCTTGCTTTGATGGGTCAGGAGGCAGCAGCTATATTGTCTACTAACAAATTTACTGACAGTGAAGACAATGAAGTCCATGACCCTGATGAGAAATATTTTAAACATCTGCATTTTACCCATAGTCCTACTTATGAACTCAGTGAGGTTGAAGCAGAAAGAAAGACGAAAAGGGAAATGAAGAAGATGAGAGAGAGGGGATTCGTTTCTGCTCGATTCCGCAATTGGCAAGCTTATATGCAGTATTGTGTTTTGTGTGACAAAGAGTTCCTTGGACACAGAATTGTGAAGCATGCATTGAAGCATGTCCAAGATGGGATTTTCCGTTGCCCAATATGTACTGAGACTTTTGAAACTCGAGCAATTCTAGAGCCTCATGTGGCATCACATGTTAAACAGTCATGTAAGGAGCGCCTTGCTGCTATGGGTGTGAGCAAGAAACGTCCCAGTTCTGACACCAAGTTAACATCAGCTAGCAGTACTTTGAGCAAAGAAGACCACTACAGCAAAACTGCTGCAAAAGTTAACCAAGGGACAATTTGCAATAATATATATGATTCAAAAGGTAGTCCGATCACAAATGTGAAAAGTAAAATTAAATCATCATCCCCAAAACAGGGCAACCCTGTTCGTGATGTTAACAACACTAAGCTTTATTCCTGCCCTGTTAAAAGCTGTCAGAAAGTTTTTAAGTACTTCAGGAATTTGGTTGCACATGTTAAGGCCCACAAAAATGAGCAGGAAGCAACACATTTCATTGAAATACAGAGCCAGAAGCCTTTGTGCCAATATTGTCACCGTCAGTTTGTTAATGTGATCCATCTTAATGATCACTTACAGATGCATTGTGATGAGAAGCCATATTTTTGCATTCAGCTTGGATGTAACTGCAGCTTTTCCTCTCATGCTGAGCTTCTGATACACAGAAAAGAACATGCTGAATTTAAGGCACAGTGTGCATATCCAAACTGTGAGAGAATATTCATCGAGACATACTTGCTGTATGATCATGAAGCGCAGCACTACATGTCGTTCTCCTGCAAAAGTCATAACTGTGGCAAGGTGTTCTACACCCTGTCTGAGCTAGATTTGCATCAGAAAGGACACAAAAAGCAGGGCCACTCTGCTGCTGATGTGGGCTCACCTTCTCAACTGGAATTACCAGCTGCAACTTGTCCTGCCTTAGAGTTGCCTCCAAGCCAAAATAAAGAGGTTTCCCAAGAGTCTACCCCAGTAGAAATTACATGCACAGTTGAAAACATAGTAGACAACACTCAAGATTCCACAGAACAGCCTAAGCACCTTGTATCGGACACAGCTCAGTTGACAGTAAGCAAAAATGATTCCCAAACTAATGCTATTCAGCCTGATGGATCTAAGACATGTCATTGTCTTGAAAGAACAAAGCAATTGCATCTTGAATCTTGCTATGTAAAACTGCAGCCGATTCCCATCATGTGCAATGATTCAATATATTTAAATGCTGTAAAAAATTCTGACAGTGAAACTCAAACACTCTTGAAAGATAAGAAATTATTTTCTTTCCCACAAAGTCAGCTAGAGCCTTTAACATTGAAGTCAACTCCCTCTGTGACAAAAGCCAACAGAAAAGAAGGTCTGACTCATGTGTGTCCATTCGAAACCTGTACACAGAAGTACAGCACCTCAAAAAGTTTATCTAGACATGTCAAAAATGTTCATTCAGAGGCCTTTGAGGAGTGGAAGCTGTCAAAAAAGTACAAACGGATTGCGGAAATTGCTGCAAAAAAAATTTCATCTGAGCACACAACCGCTAGTTCTCAGATACCAAAATGGACAAGCCGTTCCAGACAAACTGAACATACTGCATTTCTGGACTCAGTGATTCAGAGTCCTTCTTCTGCTTTTTCCAATCACGATAGTATGCAGTCAACAAGTGCCAAGTTTTGCTCTCAGCTTGAAAACAGTGCAACATCACCAAACCAGGCAGTTCTGATTCAGTTACCAATAACTCAGACATGGGAAACACCTTCAGTGGAAAATTTGGATTCAGGTTTTTCTGTACATGATCCCTACCGCTCTATGATTTTATCTGACAACCAACACACAAACTCATCATACCATTCTGACACAGTCTTAGATTTCGCACCTCCCTCATCTTACAACGACATCATCCCCCATTCTGTGAATGCTCCCACACCCTCCAGTGTGATGAACGAAGCCTCAAAATACGTGTCAAGCTCTCTTAGAGTACTACATGCACTTAACTTCGATCAGACTTGTGACTTGTCACAGGTTGACTCAAGTGTTAATCCTGGATTCAATCAAATTGGACAAAACCAAATCAATGATATTTCCATCAGCACTGGTTTGCTGCAAGTAGGATCTTTGTCTGCACAGAATGTCAGCTTATATTTTTCAACTTTGCCTTCAGAGGCAAGTCCTATTTCAGTGCATTCATTGGCAAATACAAACAAAGAAATCAGCACTGATAGTACTGATGCATTGTTCTCATCAGATATCAAGTGTATGTCGAATTTTTTAACCCCTCATTTTAAGGAATCATCAGAAGATTTCTTTGGTGCTGCCTCTCTGACTGATGAGAAAAGTCCAGAAGATTTTTGTAATCATGAAGTGTCACAGGAAGGAACAGAAGGAATCCCTTCAGATGACCAGAACGTTTCAGGTTCTGGAGAAACTGGGAAATCCAAAAAAATTAAATCATCTAAGAGAACAAAATGGCCTGCCATAATACAGGATGGGAAAGTCATTTGCTGCAGGTGCTATAGAGAGTTTTCAAGCACAAAGTCACTTGGAGGTCATTTATCAAAACGTTCCCAGTGCAAACCTGTAGATGAAATTGATCTTACTGCTGATTTACCAGTATCATTTCTTGATTTTCTGAATGATCCTGATATTTCAACAGTACAAATGCCTCTCCCTGCGAATGACATACATGAGCACAATAACAAATCCTGCATCTATGCACCATCAGAATCAAATATCTTTAACGGAAACACTTTAACAAGTGTGCATAGCACAGACAGCGTCCAGAACACTAATTTGTCCTCTCAAGACCACTGTGAAATGGCTAAAAATTACAGTTTCTTCCATCCACCTGTAACAAACATAGTCACAGAAATCAAATCTGAAGCTGAATTTGCCCCTGCAAGTACTGGTGAAGATGGCAAAATCATAGAAATTGAAAGGGCACTACAACGTCTAGATTTAGTTGATCTACTCAGTCAAGACAAATGTGTATCTGAGAGCAATAACCTGCATGATCTAAGCTCTGAAGCTGGCACCAGAAATGATCAGTGTCACACAATTAAAGATTCTGTACAAAACGAGCAGAAATGTATTTTAAAGCCCTTTAGATGTAAAGAAGACTGTGTTTATGGAGCAATGACAAAAGAAGCTTTATTTAAACACCTTAGCCGTGTACATGATTACAGTGAGGACAGGATAAATGAAATGAAGAAAAACCCTGACAAATTAGCTCCTTACAACTGTCATCTATGTTCTAAGGCATTTACCAGAACCACAGGCCTTAAAATTCACTACAAAAATGTCCACCATTTTTCAAAAGAGGAATTGTCTGGCTTGAAAATCGGTCTTGGTTATAGAAAGATCAGAAAATCAACAGAAAATGTGTCAGAAAATGCGCATACCAGTCTTATCATCGACCAGGGAAATGACTCCTTATCAGAACAGTCTCAATCCCAAATCAATAAAAATTTTACCGTTATATCTGTTGATTCAAATGTTAAAGGAAAAGCCAGCATTGTTGCCAAAAGAAAAAAGAAATGCTCCACACAAAACTCCCTTACAGTTGCCAGCACTGACACCTGCAGAACTGTGGAAGCGTCACAGAAAAGTGTAGTAAATCTTGATGGGTTTTCAGCCACAAATGTAAAACTAGAAGGCCCCTCTCTGACTGAAGAGAATCGTGAATTAAATGAGCCAGGTATATTTGCAATGCAAGAGCTGAGTGGTGGAAGTCCGTATCTCTTTGACACAATTAATGCTCCAGACAACAGAACAGAATATGCAACTCCACAATCTAACAGACCAATTGAGACAAATTCAAATGTGATTGTTGATCTTCAAGAGAAAGCTAAAATGCCAGTAGACAATATTGATTTTGGTGATTCAAGTGATGCACAAATTATGTACCGGCCATACCGATGCGTGCATGAAGGATGTGTGGCTGCCTTTTCAATCCAACAAAATCTTATCCTCCATTATAGGGCTATGCATCAATCAGAATGTGATAACAAAGACAGTGCTAAAGAAACTGATGGAGTTGTCCAAGTGCAGGAATACAGATGCCAAGTGCTCAAATGCTCAAAAGTAGTGTCGAAAGTTACCAGTTTGTTGAAACACTATCTTTTACTCCACAGATGCACATTGGAAAAGGCAAATGCATTGTTATCCGGTGTTGAGGTGGGCACATTTCAGTGTGACCAGTCAAAATGTTCTGCTCACTTCACGTGTCATTTGAAGTACATTGATCATATCAAAAATGATCACAAAGCAATAAAGGTTTCAGCAGATGGGGACTTTGAGAGCGTGGACCTCACATTTAGATGTCAATTCGAAGGTTGTGACCGGGTATATACAACCAAGTCAAACCTTCTTCGACATCTTATGAAGAAACATGATGCTACTTTTGAAACTATGAAAGAGAAACAAGAAAATGGGATTGGAGATGATGTTCAAGCAAAAAAGTTAAGTGCAGGTTCTAACAATGGAAAAGAGAATATTGCAAATAACAATATTAAAATGAAGAGGAAGAATTCAAAAAAGAGAGAGGACAAGGCCCAAAACCATTGGATGACGATAGAAAAGCCTGCTCTTAAATCCACCGATGAAGCATCTGCCATGTGCAATGAAAGACTTCCTTTACAGTACCCGTGCATGATTGAGAGTTGTGATTCAGTAATGAGTGCTGAGCACAGTATAATAAAACATTACACCACTCACGGTCTCACAGAACGGTACATTGAGGATCGGAAAAGCCAGTTCATATTTTGCAAGAAAAGCAACAACATGCCCATAGCAGATAGTACCTCAAAAAATGTTGAGATGGAGGAAACAGTCTTTGATAGAGATCAAACTGAGAATTCAAAGGTCAGTTCTCAAGATGTAGGCCCAGAGCCTGCAACAGAGGTTATAGTTAATGAAGGTTTCACTTCCACAACCATGCCGGTAATCAAACGGAAAAGGGGTCGTCCACGGAAGTCAGAATGTAGAAACAAAATCAGTGTCGAGAGAAAACAAAGTCTTCGGAACTGCTCTGGTGAGCATGTTAAATGTATGCTGAAAGTCTCAGGATCCATATTGAACTCCTCTAACTCTCAAGGGAACCATGTAGATAATGAAGTTGCACTAAAACTTTATAAGCCTTCAGAGTTTGAGACATCCGTCCTGACGTTCGATGAAGACTCTCTATCCAATCCAACGAAACGACAGCGAACACTTCAACCAATCATCCAAGAGAGAGATCAAGTCCAATGCATTGTTAATTTCAGAAATCCACTAAAGATTGAGACTGTGAAGAATGTTAAAATTGTTATGTATGAAAACCTATCCACTTGTTCTGAACTTCTGCTAAGGCAACTTCAAGATATGCAGCCTCTGGTTATCCTGAAAAGGGGGCTGCACAGTTGATGGTTATATATATATATATATATATATATATATATATATATATATATATATGTGTTATAGTTATATATATATATATATATATATATATATATATATATATATATATATATGTGTGTGTGTGTGTGTGTGTGTGTAAATTAATCAAGGCCTTGTTCTCAGGACAACATACTGTGTCACATGCTGCTGACAGATACATCCAGTTACACTCTTGCATTTATAGTAGTTCCAACACCTTGTATGTTAATGGATTTTGATTAGTGCTTTAAAAGAAAAAGGAAAAAAAAACTTTTGTACAATATTTAACATTTTGATGTTCCATTATGGTTGTGTTCAAATACCATTTTCTATTTCTGAAATTATCTTATAAAAATTAGATGAAAACATTTTTAATAATGTACAATATTGTGTAGGATGAAAAAGTTATGATATATCCCTGTGGGATTGTATTCTTTTTTTTCTTTCTTTAAAGTATTTATTTTTAACTTAACATTAGTGTGTCAATGTACTTGTCTTCCACCTAACATTCAATTTAATTAAACTGAATGCTCAGTGTAAATTGTGGCATCCACATGACTACTTAGTGATTGTGGTGTTTGCAATTCTGAGGTTCAAGAATGAGGTGAAATGTGTCAGTGTGAACATTCAATATAGCACAGAAATGAAAGACAAAGTACAAACTGAGGGAAAAAATAAAGATGTTGAAAGAATTTACAAGTGAAAAGTTTTTTGTGTGTGTGTGAAGTTTACAATACCAAATATATGCGTACTAAGCATGGACTTGTAGCAACAAACAATACAGACAAATCAAACTTAGTGGCAGAATCCATGAAGACATGTGAATGCAGCTACTCTGATATCAGGATTACTAATCTACCTTGAGTATCCCCTCCACACAAGACCTCAACAAGGCCAGTCTCTTCTCTGCTCCTGAGAAACGGTGTTTGTTGACATTTGACCTTTACTGTTGCTCAAAAAGGCAACATGATGCATTTAAGAGCTGAGGGGTGTGAAGTTTTTGAACAGGATGATCTGGGTATAATATACCCTTTATTTGATTAGTGGGAAATGCAAGTATCTTCTGTAGCTTTTAAAGGGGAGTATACATGAACTCTGTGAACAGCCAGCTTCTTTGGCAATGAATGTTTGTGGCTCCTTGTGAAGGGTGTCAATGATTGTCTTCTGGACAACTGTCTGATCAGCAGTCTTCCCCATGATTGTGTAGCTTAGTGAACCAAACTGAGAGACCATTTTGAAGGCTCAGGAAACCTTTGCAGGTGTTTTGAGTTGATTAGCTGATTGGCATGTCACCATATTCTAATTTGTTGAGATAGTGAATTGGTGGGTTTTTGTTAAATGTGAGCCAAAATCATCACAATTAAAAGAACCAAAGACTTAAACTACTTCAGTCTGTGTGCATTGAATTTATTTAATACACAAGTTTCACAATTTGAGTTGAATTACTGAAATAAATGAACTTTTCCACGACATTCTAATTTATTGAGATGCACCTGTATATAGATCTGGCTATCTGAGACTATAGTTTGAATTAATCTCTTTTCTTTGTATGACACATTTGCAGTACAGAATAGCTTTTTTGGCATTAACTGAACATTGCATAAGCATTTGTTCCATGTGTCACTGAATGGGAGTGAGGCTCTTGGAAGCACTTGTACATTGCATAAGCATTTGTTCCATGTGTCTCTGAATGGGAGTGAGGCTCTTGGAAGCACTCGTAACTGTCACATCCTTTTGATTTTCCCAGCAAAAACATCCTTCAAATAAAAAACAGCCTTCAAGCATTCATAAACAACCTAGGAAATCAGGGAAGATCTTGTGTTTTAGGTTTCGTTACAAGCTGTTCACACATTGGGAGTAAAAAAATAATTATTACATGAAATTGTCACATATAGCTCCTCTAAACAAAATAAGGAAACGTCTACACCCAGTCAGTAAGTTGTTGTATTTGTCTAGTATTTGTCTGGTTGCCTGGTATTTGTTGTTAGAAAAACACAATGGTGTAAGGTGTAAAGAAAATATCGAACTACCCCAAAAGTAGATTAATTAGTGATGCAGTTTAGAAATCTGGAATATTACAAATGCTGAAATATTCACAAAATGTACACAACAATTTATACAATACATATATATATATATATATATATATATATATATATATAACATATTCAACCTGAAAAGATTAACTATCAAGAAAGAATGAAAACCACTCCTGCAACTTGATGAGTGCATAATCCGTGTATCATTCGATCATTAGTTTTTTGATTTAATATTGAAAGTAGAAAAATGAGAAAACGGCTCCTTTTTCGTTTTTTGTAGCACAAACTGACTACAAACACCACGGGAGACAGGAAGGACTTAAAATTCCAGGGCAAGGCACAGAGAACATGTAACAAAAACAAGAAAGAGTTGATTTGTGAGGAGAGCAATCACGTTTATTTTCATTCTGCAAGATAATATTATCTAGCTAGATGAGGTTTTGTCAAAATTGCATGACTTGTGATAGTCTTTGAAGCATCAGTGAGATATATGTTGAAAACTAAATACAGTAATATTTTGCACCATATACCATTGTTTTCCTGTAAAAGTGTGTTTTTGAATTCATAGAATTTCCAGCTTGGTACAATTTTTCTGTAAGGTGTGCTTGTTACAGTCTAATTATACATTTAAGTACTGAGTAATATTAATTAATAACATGTACTTACTATATGGTTAGAGTAAGGATTAGGGTTTGGCTTAGGTTTACTTGCATATAATTATGCACAATGTATTGTTATTTTAATAGTAAGTACATGTAGCATGTGTAACAAGGACAGCTTAAAATAAAGTGTAACCAATTTTTCTTGGTAATTGGGTTAAGTACAGATACTCATACAATTGTAGCAAATTAGCTCAAAAGGGAAATGTATATAAATAATTACAGTTAATTATGATTAATTACAATTATTTATATCAGCTGCCAGTAGTAACTGTAGCAGAATTAAATTCCCATCAACCAATCTGTTCGTCCAGCAAACATTTAGTGTAAGTTCATATCAACTCTAGGAAAGGATATTTCCGTGGTCACAGAAAATACTTTCATACAGTATTAATGCATTAGAGCATGTAGTAAGGATCAAAATCGTAAAGTTCATTCATTTGCAAGGCAGAATCAGAAACTCATGTAATTTGTGCACAATAGTTTTATTAACTAAACACTAACACAAACTAGTCTTACAAACAAACAATCACTCATATATGAGAAAAGGCAAATGAGGCTTGATGGATGAAGCCATCAGGAAAAACCAGAGAATGAAGCTATGAAAAGAGTCAGTTAACCACCTGAGTGAAACCATCAGTGCCGTTTTAGAACGGGGTCTACAGCTTATACTGAACCTCTGTTTCATTTAGTTAAATGTACGTCACTTGCATTGCCTTGGCCTGGAACGAGCGTACGGATGCAGTCTCGGATGAAAGTCTTGATGGTTTGGAGGTTCGGTGGTGTAGGAGTCGCAATCACCTTCTTCCGGGTTTGAAGAGTGATGAACTCCAAAGATATTATGACTCGATGGTGATTGGGAGTTTCTTCCCAGTGGAAAGTGAAAAAGAGCTAAGAGAGACATCAGCTGAGATCCTAGGATCTTTGGTGAATGTAAAGTCAAGGCCGAGGCCTGGCATGAACTTAGGGTGTCCTTAGAGGGGTGCTAGCTCACATCCTCATCTTCTCAGAATCTAACAGATCCGCTGGCTAGACTGACTGGCTATGTGTTGGAGCCCACCAGGCACGCCCACACTGGCTCAGGCTCTCCACACGGGCCGCAATCAGAAAGTTTTAGCAGAAGACTTAGCAGAAGAAAACCATGGGCGGAACTGTGCGTGAGCCTTTTAAGGTCTGAGTAGATTCACGCCTCTCAGGATGGGCTTGTCCAATGAGAAAGGCTGAAATTCCAAGCGGGAGGTTGGAAATACTGGGGAGTTTTATGACCCTTTGTGTGAAGGCATGGTAATTTGCATATGGAACTCGATTGGGTGTTGATGCAAAATTATATATATAAACGCTCATTTAGATCATCAGAAGACAAATTCAAAGAGACCAAACATGGTATCGGTGGGGTTATATTAACTAGTGATTTATCATAACACACACACAAAACAGTATACAATTCAAAAGACAATATACAAGAAAAGTAATGGTATACACAATGTCCTGAGGAGATGTGTTTTCATTCACAGAAAGGTTTTCCTATGAATTAATTAGAGAAGAGTCCATTTTTATGGGCATTATGTGTCTGTTTTAGAGAGACTTGTGTAAGAGTTGATTCTCTCTACATACCTTTAGGTCGTAAAAGTTTCTGATCTGGCTGAGGGGTCCTGGTTGCCATGGTAACCAGGGGCTTGGGGTCATTCCCAGACATGCTGGCACCCAGTATGTTTATTGGGTGAGGGGTCTGTGATTATTTGGTAATCTACTGAATAATTGATTTGTTAAATCTAATGAACAAATGTGTGTCTGATTGGTCCAAATGCTACACAATAATGTAGTGAAGTAGAAAGTTGCTAATATCTTTGATACTCAGTACAACTACAAAGTATCCAAAAATATAGTAACTAATTACATTTACTCCAATACTTTACACCTCTGCAATCTAAGTACTACATTTTTGGAATCTGATTACATAATCAAGATTACATGAAATCAGTTACTACCCAGCACTGCTTACATACAAACATATAGAACACAAAAGAATAGAGAAAGAATTAAATGTGGGAAAAAAGGAATATACACATACTGAAATTAAATAAGCAGAATTAAGGTGTTACGGAGGGAACAGCGGAAGCGTGCAGATCCATTTGCAAAGCTTTATTCTTAAACATGGTCAAAACAGGCAAGGGTCAGACAATGGCACGCAGGTATATCGAGGGCAAGACAAGAGTAATCCAAAGTGACCGTGGTCGAACGGCGGCTAACAGTATCCAGAGGGCTTGACAAGAGGGGTAATCCGGCAACATGAGCAATAGTCCAGGCAAGGTGCAAACGCAGTCCGAACGGCAAGACGAAAGGTATAATCCAAGACAGGCTAATAATTCCAGGGCAGGCAGCTGACAGACAGGATGAGATAAACAGACTGGAATCAAGACACCAGTAAAACAAGACTAAGCTAGATTCCGAAAACTAGGACAGGAAACTGGCTCCGTAAAGTGCTACCACTTAGAGAGCGATAAACGCAAACAATACTCGGCGATCTGAACAAGGAAGTCCAGGGCTTATAAAGCGTGTCTGATTGGATTCAGCTGTGTGTGTGTAATCAGTGCATTCAGCTGTGTGTGTGTAATCAGTGCAATGGATGATGGGAACTGTAGTCCAGAGTGACGTAGGGCTGGACGATATGGCCTAAATTTATATCACGATATATTTATTAATCGTGATATATTTTTTAATTTCGGTCGATACGATATAATTCCGATATCGATATGAACACTATTAAAAAAGCCTCATAAAAACGGCCAAGAACGCCCACAACAGATGTCTGTGCATACAAACTTAAGAAAAATGAATTTGACAAGCCTTGACACCTCATATAAAACCATATAATATTTTAGGGAGAGAAAAAACAGCACAAATAAATGAATGTTCACCTTTTATTTGTATTT
>NW_015506226.1:990394-991822 GCF_001515645.1 Sinocyclocheilus grahami | reverse complement strand
TTTTTTTTTTTTTTTAATTGTTACATTCCACCCCAGGGGTAAAATAGGTTATAAAAACAACTCTCTTTTTACTTGATACCTAAATGTACACAGTTTAGAAATAATTTGTAAACTATTATAATTTGTAAGAGATTAATATAAGATTACTATAACAAAGTTTGAAATACAAAAAAAAAATACAGATATGTGACAAATTACAGGTTTTTGCCAATTATGAAAATAAATAATCAATTATAATCTTATGATTTAACATGTTTTATATTAGTTTGCAATTGTTGTACCCTCATTAAAGCTGTTGAGGGTCCAATCAGCGTTGACAAAAAAAAAAAAGAGTAAAGATACATAATCACAAATTCAATCTGATAATGCAAACATCTCCACACTCACGAAGGAGCATACAGGGAACTGTATGACATTAATGGACTGTGCATATGATATTGTGGGTGCAAATTAACTGAAAGTGGATGCAGCACACAACAAGCCAGTATGCGACCAGAAAAGGTTTGATGGAGAGCGTTCAGGGTAAGGCACAATGAACCCCTTTGAACTGAAATAGCTGAAGTCTTCAAAGAAGCAGCTTTCCGGCAGTCAACTTATGGTGTAGCGTCTGATCTCAAAGACAAAGCTTGGTTGCTGTGTGTCTTTAGGAGATATCAAAGTACAGGCCTTATAGAAGGCATATGTCTATTTTCCATATTAAAAGTATCATGCTAAGAGAAGGGGCAACATTGTGAAGAGGAATTACTGAGAATGTCAAATTCAGGTTAATTGAGAAGCACTGTCCAGCTGGTAACTTAAGAAGCATGGAAATCAGGAAAATGTGCCGAACAGTAACTAGTGTGGGGTTTTGAGTTGTATACAGACCTGGACCTGCATATCATGCTTCCATCCTTCATTAGTAACTATACTGACGTCCAAACCAATGGACAGGACGGGACAGGACAGAACAGAACAGAATAGAACAGGAAGGATGGATGGACAGGACAGGACAGGACAGAACAGGACAGGACAGGACAGGACAGAACAGGAAGAATGAATGAATCAATTAATTAATTAATTAATGTCTTAATATAATAAAATCATAGTTTCTGGATTAAACCTATGTTGTTCAGTCTTTCTAAAGACAATATCCCCTGAAGAAAAAATTCTAAGAAACTATTTGGTTTAAATAGTATTTTCAGATTACACCAGACTGCTGATTTGCAGAAGACATACATGACTGCACATTATTGTGGGTATGTATGTATGTATGTATTTATTTATTGTTAGTACATAAAAGAAAATAGAATGCATATTTTAAAAATACATCTATAAACATTAAGGCCTTTCTAACTATTAAATTAAATTAAATTATTAAAAAACTAATTGTTTTTTATATATTTGTATTTTTGTATCTTATGTAAAAATTCTGCTTTCATGCTGAAATTA
>NW_015506226.1:982602-986957 GCF_001515645.1 Sinocyclocheilus grahami | reverse complement strand
CCCTTTAATTAGTCATTCCTTGCACCTATGTTTTCCCAATCACCCAGTGTTTTAAAACCCTAGTCCTTTCAGTTGGTTTTTGTCGGAGATTGTTTGTCTTCCTGTGTGTGTCCTATGCTCCTGTCTGTCCCGTGTACCCAGTGGATTATTGAATCAAAATAAGATAATCGTGCATTCCTGGTCTCCGCGTTGCTCGCTCCTCAACTTAGGCTAAATTGTGACAGTTGTATAAAGGTTGACATTTTTAAAGCCCAGCTCATTCGGTTTTGCCGTGGCTTATGTCACCTTTAGTTCCATTTGGTTTCCAAAAGAAAAAGTTTAATGACCTTCTGTGTAACTAAAAGTATGAAACTATATAAGGCTCAGGGGTAAGAGATTATGAACTCAGGGCTATAAAGTTATAACGTATTACTTTGTAAATAACCAGCGTGCAGTCATTCATTGAACATCTGATAAGAATCTAAAGGACAACATTCAAAGCAAATTCAAGCCCATGCAGTTGTATGATATTTCTTACAGATATGAAACTTAGCATATTAGCATAAACAGTTTAGCATAGTAGCATATAGTAATATAGTATATAAATTACCATTTAACAATACTATATTCATAAATTACTATTTATCCAGCTGAGGCTCATTGGAAAATACATGGAGACATTTCTGCAAAATGACAAATTTCATGGCACTTTTAAAGTGAATGCTCTGTCAGGTAAGCTAAGGAGCAAGTTTATTATGTCAGAAAATAAATATATGCTTATGGAGTAAGCTGTGATGAAAATGTCAAACTAAATTTGTTTTTAAATCATGCACTATTGTAAAAGTGTTTTTAGGTCATAACATAGTATTATGCTATGAAAATTGACTGAGTTTTAATAATCTGCCCCGTAATCATCATTTGAGTGAAAATGAAAAAAAGTTGTCCATGTTTTAGTGCCACAGTGTTCATTTGAGCAGTTTTGCAAAAAAATTTAAGTACAGGCACTTTTTTCCAAGAAGACTATATGTTATTTTTTTATACACATTAAACTATATGCATGTTATTATAAGCCAAGTACTGCCTTTCTATGTATCAAAATAAAATAATAAAAAATCTCTGCTCTAAATTGTTAAATAAGCAGGTGACAAACGAATTACATTATTAATTACTTATCTAATCTATAATGTATCTGCTAAATTTTGTAATTATATGGTAAGCTTAAGAATCCTAATATTGCTGCTTTGCCCTTGTATGCATTTAAACATAGTCAAAATCCACCAACCCCAAAAGACAAAATCTGTCAATGTAGTCAAAGCATTCCAAATTTGCAGTAACATGCATGAGAAATTGTAGTAGTGCTGGTATTCGCCTTGTTTGTTTGTTTGTTTGATGCTTAGCTAACAGAGGATGGGACACATTGCCTCTAACCAAACTGGCACAATTGTAACCACAATACTTCTGAGGGTGATAACATAGTTGAAAACCTGTTTCCATCTCCATTGGTCTGGCTAGAGCTAAAAAAAAAGTTCCAAGTAGTTTGCAAGTGTCCAAGTGGTTCCTATCAAGGTGGGCCAATTCTAGTGGGGAAAACATAGTTCTTTGTATCACCTGCCCTAAGGGCAACATGTGTCCTGTTATGCCATCAGGGAAGCGATTCCCACCACCTACTCTTTTCCAGATGCAGATGGGGGATCCCCCACTGCTGGAGGTTTTTCTAATGCTGAGCTTGGTGTAACCTCAATACATTAGGTACTGTATAATTTTTGATGTAACCAATTTGGAGGAATATTACCTGCAGAAATGTCACCTCAAGTGCAGGGGTGTAGCAGTCATTTCAAAGGTAACCACTGACCATTAACCTAAGTATCTTCCCTTTCATTAATTATATCTGTAGCATACATTTATTGTCTTAGGCCAGGGTGTCCGATTAATTTTATGTTGAGGGATGAATTTAACAAAACATCACACAAGGGATGCAGAACTTCTAATTTGTTAAACCTTAGAGAACATACTTATACAGGTTCTAAAAGAGCCTCAGAGTGACGAAGGTCACCGCGAGTTCTCTGGGTCGTGCGATGTCCACACTTGTGGTCCAGGAGCGTCACCTCTGGTTGTGTCTGGTCGACATGAGGGATGCCGATAAAGTTCGGTTCCTGTGTCCCAGACGCAGTCAAGAACATGGCCCAGCAGTTCTTGGCTGCACAGGAGCAGACTGAGGCGGTCCGGCGTTCTAGGAGTCCGACGGCACCCGTTTGCTGGCCGCAGCGCCCCAGCCTGCTCGTCACTGAGGGTGGCCCCCTGCGTCCACCCCCGCTCCCGTGCCGCATCCGCAGCAGCCTCAAGCAAGCGGTGCCGTGGAGCTGGGTGTAGGCAGGCCACGGTGGTTTTTGACCCCAGACGGGCGACCCAGAGAGAGAGAGAGATGCATCTCTCCCTTCCCCAGAGGAGGGCCGGGTGGAGAATCTGGTTTCCAAAAATCTTGACAGGAGAGCGGTTTTCTCTGTCTCTGGGTCCCAGGAGGGCATGGAGATTCGCGGACGGACCAACACCGGACCACACTCATCCCCCTCTCTCGCCAACAGGCAGCAGCGGGCGCTTCGAGAGCGTCGTCAAAGGCCCTACTCACGCACCCTCTGCCAAACCGTGGAACCAGGTAAGTGTTGCACTGCACACTCAGACCCCTCTTCAGGTCCCTGCGTTCCACCTCGCTGCCCCACCGCGGGTACGTCGATGGTCCCGCTGGTACAGCTTGTGTGGTGTCTGGGTACCTGGCTACCCATACCGTCACGCTGGTTCCTGCAGACATTCAGACTTTCAGTTTGGCTGATGCTCCGGTCTTGTGCAGAGATCGCAGCCCTACTGGCGAAGGATGCGATACAACCGGTCCCTCCAGCCGATATGGAGATGGAGTTTTACAGCCCCTACTTCATTGTACCCAAGAAAGGCGGTGGGTTATGACCAATCTTGGATCTGCGTGTCTTGAACCGGTCCCTTTCCCGGTTACCGTTCAAGATGTTGACGCAGGAACGCATCTTCTGGTACATCCGTCCCAGAGATTGGTTTGCAGCGATCGACCTGAAGGACGCGTACTTTCATGTGTCGATCCTTCTGCACCACAGACCATTGCTGCGGTTCATGTCCGAAGGATGAGCATATCAGTACAAGGTCCTGCCCTCCGGGCTGTCCCTGTTGCCCCGTGTCTTCATGTAAGTTGCGGAGGAAGCCCTTGTTCCCCTGAGAGAACAGGACGTTCACATTCTCAACTACCTTCACGATTGGCTTGTACTAGATCAGTCTCAGGATCAGTTGTGTGCACACAGGGACTTGGTGCTTTCACACCTCAGCCGGTTGGGCCTTCAGGTCAACTGGGAAAAGGATCTTGTAAAGGATCTCTTTTCTCAGTATGGAGTTGGATTCGGTCGAGCATGCCTCATGCAAGGAAGTGCTCAGTCGGTGTTGAACTGCCTGAATATGTTCAAGGGCAGGACGGTGGTCCCACTGAAATGGTTTCAGAGGCTCCTGGGGCATATGGCAGCTGCAGTGGCAGTCACGCCGCTGGGGCTGCTTCATATGAGACCGCTTTAACATTGGCTCCATGGCCGAGTCCTGAGGTGGGCATGGCTATGCGGCACTCACCGGGTCCGAGTCACACCGGCCTGCCGCCAAACCTTCACCCCGTGGTCAGACCTTGCATTTCTCCGGGCAGGAGTGCCCCTGTAACAGGTCTCCAGGCATTCTGTTGTTCACACGGATACCTCTACCACCGACTGGGGGGTCCACGTTCGACGGGCTTGCAGTGTTGGGGGTTTGGAATTGCCTAGAGTTGCTGGCAGTGTGCCTTGCCTTGATCCGTCTCAAAGGGCGCTTACGAGGCAAGCACGTTCTGGTCGGCACGGACAACACTGCGATCGCTGCGTACATCAACCGACAAGGTGGTCTATCCTCCTGTCGCATGTCGCAACTTGCCACCCACCTCCTCCTTTGGAGTCAGAAGCACCTGAGGTCGCTTCATGCCGTTCACATTCCTGGTCTGCACAACCGGGCAGTCGATGAGCTGTCACAAGCTGCGCTCCCGGGAGAATGGAGACTCCGTTCCCAGACGGTCCAGCTGATTTGGAGTAGTTTCAGAGCCATTCAGGTAGACCTGTTTGCCTCTCCAGAAACCTCTCACTGGCAGTTGTTCTACTCCCTGACCAAGACAACACTCGGCCCTGTGGCGGAGGTTCTAGGTGACCTACCCCAGGAGGTAGTTGACACCATCACATTGGCGAGAGCACCATCTACGAGAACCTGTTCGTCGAGTGGTGTTTTTCTCACCGAGAAGACCCCCGGAAATGTCAGATCAGAGTCGTGCTGTCCTTTCTACAGCAGGGGTT
>NW_015506226.1:948197-982391 GCF_001515645.1 Sinocyclocheilus grahami | reverse complement strand
TCCCACTACTCCCTTCAGGGATCAGGTGGTGAGCTTGCAAGCGCTTCCCCCGGAGGAGGCAGACCCAACCCTAGCTTTGCTTGTCCCGTCCGGGCATTGAGATGCTACATAGACAGGACGTAAAGCTTCAGGACCTCAGACCAGCTCTTTGTCTGTCACGGAGGCCAGCAGAAGGGAATGCCGTCTCTAAGCAGAGGATGGTCCACTAGATAGTGGATGCCATCACCCTGGCTTATCAGGCACAGGGTGTGCCCTGCCCATTCAGGTTGCGAGCTCACTCTACTAGAAGTGTTGCATCCTCCTGGGTGCTGGCTCATGGCGCCTCGCTGACAGATATTTGTAGAGCTGCGGGCTGGGCGACCCCCAACACATTCGCTAGATTCTATAGCCTTCGTGTGGAGCCGGTATCCTCCTGTGTTCTCACCTCAAACGGACAGAAGCACTGAGAGGCCCCGGCTTCGGGTCGGCTTGCTAAAACCGCTCCAGAGAGTCCATATCGTAGACCCTGTCAAGCTCCTTCGTCCCCTCGGCAGCCAGACGTGGCGGTGCATCTGGCGCCAGGCCCTCACTCGATGAATCCATGGGAACCGGTAGAGGGCAAGGTTCCATATGTAGAGACCTAAGTGGATCCCATATGTGTAAAGTCCACGGTATAGCCTCAGAGCCTGTGTTTCCCCAGCAGACTTCTGCCATTTCCAAGAGGGTTACAATCACCTCTAATATTCCATATGCACCTAAGCGGTTGTCCATGTGGGTAAGTGCTTCCAAAACCTCCAACTCCTTCGGGAAGGATGGGGCTTTCGCAACGTTCCTATCCCAAGTGGTATGGGTACATTTTCCCAGTGTTATCCAGCCTTACTGAGTGGGTAGTGCCATAGCAGCCGTAACTGGTCTTCTTGTGGTAAGCCCTGACCTGCGCCCAAAAGAAGGGCCGCAGGAGGCTTCAACAGGACACTGGAAGGGGCAGTACCTGTGGCCCTTTTGTAGGAATGCCAATTCATCAGTCATTCGTCGCCGTTCCCTCCTTTAGGGAACGAGGGTTACAATACGTAACCGAGACTTTCCCTTTCAGTCAGTCACTCTCGACGTCACGTCTCGTCGCCACAGCTTCTGTACCACCACTGAGCGGCTCGGCTCCTCAGTGAAAACCTGAATATGTACTGGCTGCCTACTTATACTCACGCTGTGATCAGCGGGAGCTGGATGCAATAATCGCATGCCAATGGGCATTGGCTCGTTTAGTTTACCCTCGAAGTAGATTTGTCTCTCTAAGCGAGATCCCAATTCGTCAGTCATCCAACTCTCAGTCTCCGTTCCCTCCTTCAGGGAACGAGGGTTACAATTCTTAACCGAGATGTTTGCATGCTGACTAATTTGATTTGAACTATGACTTATTCATGTTTACTACCATTTTATTGCTATTCACTTCACCCAAAACAAAATGTTCTATTCAAAATCAGTTTTTATTTGCCTCAAAATGCAGTCCTCAAGACTAATACGATACATATTCAGTAGGACCAGAGATGATCAACTAATTGCAGTGATGATGGCAGTGATCTTGTTCATTTACGGCATCTCTGGATGTAATCACACAATATATAAGTGTGGTAAGATTACAGCCTCTGGTTAAGGTTTTTTTTTTTGGCTTGAAATAGGCAGCTGTTGCGCCATTCTTTTATACTCAGACAAGTTTGTCAGCTCTTTGAGCATCACAAGTCATTCATCAAAATTTTTTGCGAGGATTTAATGAAATTGAAGTGTAAATATGTCTCTACCCAGTGCTCCGCATACTATACTGTGATAATGGATATTTAAGTATCAAGAAGATTATATAATGAAATTCACAGTATTCGCTTAGCAACTTAATCACAAGGTTGCTGTAACGAGAGGGGCGGGGCCGAGAGCCGTGGGAACGGAGCGAGGCCGGTGGTTATTTTGCGAATGCGCGACACCTGCGCCACTCACCGGTCTCGAGTCTCACGGAGGAGCTCCGGAAGGATACAAAGGAGGAGTGACGACAGGGAAAGACGAGAGAGGACCAGGCCTGGATTTTATTTTGTGTTTTGGTTTTGTTTGTGCGCGACAGTCGTCCGCAAGGAGGGGGGGGGGGCGGAGAGCCGTGGGAACGGAGCGGGGCCGGTGGAGTAATTGCGAATGCGCGACACCTGCGCCACTCACCGGTCTCGAGTCTCACGGAGGAGCTCCGGAAGGATACAAAGGAGGAGTGACGACAGGGAAAGACGAGAGAGGACCAGGCCTGGATTTTATTTTGTGTTTTGGTTTTGTTTGTGCACGACAGTCGTCCGCGAGGGGCTGTCGCGCTGTTTTGAGTGTATTTTATTATTAAAGTTTCTTTTGAGTGTTCGCCGGTTCCCGCCTCCTTCTTCCCGATCTACAAACTACGTTACAGTTGCATTAATTGCATTATGGGGTGAATGTAACCACTCTTGACTACTACTAATCACATTATTTGTAGATAATTATTCATGACAATTTTTATTACATCTACAATTACATAGAAAGGAGCCTGTTTAGATGGTTGACAGCCTCAAAATTCCAAACTCTGACTAGCAAAATTCTAAACTCCCAATCAGAGGCAGGACATTCAATGAAACCCAAAATAACCTTCTTGATTTTAAATTGAAAAAAAATCAGTGTAAATTTTTGCACACTGACAACATAAATACCTGTTTCAGTTGCTAGTAGCAATTGTAATTAGTTAACCACTGAATTGCCAAGGGAATTTATCTCTCAGAAAAGCACAAAAATGTGCCCCCACTGAACAGGACCACTACAAACCGTATGACATCATGGGCAAAAAAAACAAAAAACAACTGAGTTTCAAAAGGAGCTGTCCTTTTGTCTTTTTTTCCATTTCTTTCTGAAACTACCATACAATTATTGTGAGACTTGTGCCTCAATACGTAAAAAAAGAGGTGGCCCAAATAGACTTGTTTGTCTGGACAAACAGGATGTAGACTTCCAGGACAGAATAGAAAGAGGCGTGTACAGGCGCAAGGCCTCACAAGCAGACATGTAAAATAATAAAATACCATGGTACATAATTTACTATGGCAAATTAACACTTTCTATGAAGCCCGTATTTATAATACATTAAACGGGTATACTTAAGGCATTATAATGAATGCATAATGAATCATAAAAAAATGTATAATATACTGTATAATTTCATGATTAATCATAACAACATTTTAATGCATTATAATATTTACTTATTTGTGGTTATAGCTTTTAAGAGTATGATGATTTATAACACACAATGAACACAATGCATCCACTTAATTTACAATGGATTATATTTCTCATAGTTATAATGTATTATAAGTCTCATTTCTTGCCATTGTTAACTTGTTACTTTACTTAAAGCAGACAAAGACCACTTATAAATAACAACAACAACAACAATAATAATAACAACAAATTAAAACAATATTTGTTTTCTTAAACAGCCATAAGATCAGATATTTGATCAAATGAATGTGTAAAATGGCAAATTTGCTTTTAACCATTGTAACAACGTTTGTAGTCACGGGAAGAAGGAGGCAGGAACCGTTTAACATTTAACATTTACAGGAACATTTAAACAAAACTTTAATAATAAAATAAACACAAAACAGCGCGACAGCCCCTCGTGGACGACTGTCACGCACAAACAAAAACCAAAACACAAAATAAAGTCCAGGCCTGGTCCTCTCTCGTCTTTCACTGTCGTCACTCCTCCCTTTTTTTTTTTTTTTTTTTTTTTTTTTTATATATATATATTTCATTATAATGCCTTAAGAATTCCCTTATAATGTGTTATAAATACCGGCTTCATAGAAAGTGTTACCAAAGTTTCTTTCTCATTTCAAATGGGCATAATGCAGATTCTTATATGCATCCATCTATTCTTCAATCCACTTGTAACATCATTGGGATGCTGGGGCCTATTCCAGTATCTTCGGCCGAAGGCAAGGAAACACTCTAGACGGATGGCAAATCCATCAGAGTGCTAACATGCACACAGACAAACACACATTCATACTCTCATTCATAACACTTAAAGGCAATTTATTGGTTTGGAAAGCAATGCACATATCAGGAACTTCACTGTTTAAAGATGCATCTAAGGCAGGGGTGGTGAACGTTGGTCCTGGAGAGCCACAGCTCTGCAGAGTTTTGCTTCAACCCTGATCAAACACACCTGAACAAGCTAATCAAGGTCTGAATGGTTCCTAGGAAGCTACAAGCAGGTGAGTTTTAATTAGGGTTGGAGCTGAAGTCTGCAGGGCTCTCCAGGACTGGAGCTCGCCACCCCTGATCTAAGGTACTATGACATTATAGTAACTTAGATGCATTTTTAAACAGTGAAGTTAAGGTGGCTCTGTAAGAGCTCCAAATTATGTGTATACATATGCCAATTTTAGCTGTACTAAAATACTAAACTTGTACTGAGGTGACTGTGACAAGCTGATGGTTATGCATAAATTAAATACCACATCAGTTGTCATATTTTTATGACAATTAAACTCTGTTTGAAAACCTTGTGAGCTTCCTTATAAATGACTGAATTGGAACATTATACACTAGCAACACTTCTGTCATTCACTTCAATACTCTAATAAGCTTTGTGTGCTTCTTAATTTTTTCTGTCTGTCATCATAATCCAGTGTGTTATATGTTATTTCCTGTGATTCTGATTCAGGTGAACACATTTATGGCACCTCTGTGTCAAGTTAAACAGTCATGGTTTTCATGATTCTGTGCTTTTGTAAAGATGGCTTTAGACTATATTACTGGAATACCAGATAGCTTTTCCTTGTATCTGTGGAGCTTTATAAATTCTGCAGTTTTGTCATATCTGTGTGTATATCCTTGTCAGTGTGATTTAAAGGTATTTTTCAAATGTGGAAAATAATGGCATTATATTGTATTAGCATTTACATTCACTTACTTTCTTGTCTCAGACATTGTACAAGTACAAATGTGAGAATTATTTTTTTTTTTATTATTTATTATTTCTTTCTTTCTTTCTTTCTTTCTTTCTTTCTTTCTTTCTTTCTTTCTTTCTTTCTTTCTTTCTTTCTTTCTTTCTTTCTTTCTTTCTTTCTTTCTTTCTTCCAACATTCATTGTCAGTTGCAAGCCATCATAACCTATTAAACAAATATACTTTATCTGTTCAATTATTTGTCCTGTAACTCTGGCAATGATAATAAGATGTACTATTATGATATGATTCAGCCATTTATTTATTTCAAGGAAAAATCCTGTCAGAATAAAAAGATTAAAAAAAATGTATAATCTTTTTAGTTTGCATTCTTTTCAAGCTCTAAGAGAAAACATACACACACAGACACAATAATAATAATAAATAATAATAATAATAAAGTGCTGCACAATTTCAAGGTAATCGTTTCAAGCTAAAAATAAATAAATACATTTACAGAAAGCATTCTAAGAAAAATATGAAGACTAATGACTGTAAGCACATTGTTCCACTTCATGCATTCTCAGATAAGAGACGTATTTTGC
This sequence comes from Sinocyclocheilus grahami, assembly GCF_001515645.1. Classification (NCBI taxonomy): domain Eukaryota; kingdom Metazoa; phylum Chordata; class Actinopteri; order Cypriniformes; family Cyprinidae; genus Sinocyclocheilus; species Sinocyclocheilus grahami. The sequence continues at coordinate 976,858 of NW_015506226.1, read as the reverse complement.
CTTGGCTTTTTCTTTTTTTTTTTATCTTGATCTTGATCTAGAGAATGTTTTTCTTGTTATCACACCATGATTTTACACGACACAGTGAGGCCATTTTCTACTAAGCAAATGAGAGTTTGGGTTTTATTACAATGTGACAGTACACATTTGGTTTAATTTATTATTAATATTATTATAATTATTATTTCAAGTTAAGATTAAACTAATGAAGCAGATCTTGGAAGAGGCTTTCAAGTCAGAAGATAAATTCAGGCTTGGAATACTGGATAGCTAGAATGAAATTTACCATCCTTAATCAGCGTGATCAGTTACATTATCAGTCATATTTATTTATGTATGAGAACAAAAATCATGTTAAATGACTTGTTCATAATTTAAGGATTAAGAATTGCATCTGTTCTATCACAGAGAGAACAAAAGAACAAAAAAAGGAAATAATGTAAATTATAACTTGCAATTGTATTAAATTAAATGACAAAGCAATCTTACAGTCTTAATCATCTTCAATGTTGGTAAGCATATTTGAATTCAAGAAGTGTTGATTTGTTTATTTTTTTTAACCAGCATTACATTTCATTTACTGTTGTTCTCTATTTTGCCAAATTTTAAGCCAAAATTTAGAAAAGAAAATGGAAATAGAAAGATTTGTTTTACACACACAAAAAATAGTGAATTTGCTATTAGTTTCAGGGAATTGCATCAGTATAGCACATCATTATATCTGCACAGTTGCAATAAGGTGTAATACAATCTGTGAAACTAAAATATATGAATACAAATATTTAACTTACTAAAACATGCTGATACAAACACAATGTGCAAAACGCACACATGAGGCAAAGAATAGAAATGTCAAAATGAATGATACTCAAGGGAGTTTGGTACTGAAAAGCTCAAGGACTCAGTACTGTATGTGGGAAGACTCTCTCTCTCTCTCTCTTTCACACACACACACACACACACACATCACTCTTAGCACTCTAACTAAGCAGTTTTTCACTCTCATTTCTTGGAGTTTGCAGTGGAACTGTTGTCATCTGTGTGACAGGTGAGTGCACTTAATCCCGTCTCAAGAGAGAGAGAGCAGTGCCAGATGGCCGAGTACAGCAGCAGAGACAGTGTTCAGGTGGTGGACAGACATCCACCCTCGGAGTACACTGACATACTGGCTGACTGTCAGCAGACAGCATGTGGCATGTAGGCAGTTTACTGGCAGGTCACCAGCTAATGGTTTACCTGAAGTGCTCAACATTTATACAGTCTGGAAACAGCCAGTCTCCTGAGGGGCTTTGGCTAAGCTGACGACTGACAATCAGCCATCATTTCATTGTACTTTACAGTCGTATTTTAACATGTTAGAGGCAATTGAAAAAGTACTTGGCAAGGTATGACATTGTTAATTTTACTACATTGTTAAAGGTCCCCTGAAATGCTTAGAAACACGCAGCATTACTCTATGTGTTGACGTCATTTTAACTGAAACGGGAAGTCAGGCCAGTTTTACATTTTTAATTGAAAATGGTGTCATGTAAACGTTCCCTAGTTTATAAAAGTAACCTTTTTTTAAAGGTCCCCTGAAATGCTTAGAAACACGCAGCATTACTCTATGTGTCAGGCCGGGACATATCAAGCAGCACCACCCCTTTTTAAAATAGCTAATAGCGTTCGTTTATATCACAGCTTGGGCTAGAGCCGTTCAGAGCCGTTGAGCTCCATAAAGCCACATTTGACAGGGTATGCCAGCCACAATATCATCCATATTGCTATAAAATATAGCATTCTGTGTATAATTCAAATAGCTCCGATACATTTTGTGGTCTGCGCCGACTCGCACATGTGATCCGCTCCGTGCAATCGTGTCTCTGGACTGGAGCAGAGTGTGTGTGCGGTGCGGTGGTTAGCGTAACACAGCGCGAAACCAGACTTCTTTTTTTCCTCAATGGAAAGCATATTTACACTGTTTGAATCGTTCCCTGTCCCCTATATAGTGCACTACGTGTCATTCACTGTACAGAAAATACTAATTCTGTGGACAAGTGACCGATTTCAGCCGCGGCTTCAGCACTTCGGCGCTTTGGATTCTAGAGAGCATTTGATTGGACAGAAAGTTTGATGAGAAGCTGAAGTACGATGTGACGTCAAAAAAATTGTTGAGCCGTTTTGGCGGAAGTGACGAACTGCAAGCTTTGAATGCTTATATCTTCTAAATGCGAATTTTGTCACTGTTTTGGAGCAGACTGCCTTATAGATAACCTTAAGACTAACATATTGATACTAACACCCCAAAAACTTTAATTTTGATTTCATGGGGACTTTAATAATATTGCATTATCAAAATAGTTGGTAAGTGTTGCAAAAAACAGCCACCACAACACTAATTGTTGCTATTGTGCTAGTATTAGTGAGTATTTTTAGTATGTTGCTAAGCTGTCATTAGACTGTTCTTGTTAGCTGCATATTAAAGTGCCCCTATTATAGGTTATGAAAGGTTCATATTTTGGTTTTGGAAGTCCCCAACAACAGGTTGACATGCATGCAATGTCCAAAAAAAATTAATTGTCTATATTAATAATATGCAATTATTTTTACCTTACTTGCTCAACGACTCCCAAACGATTCGCTCAACGATTCATTTTTCCAAACCCCTCCTTTGTGTGATGCTAATCTGCTGTGATTGGTCTCATTTTCATTTCATCATGCCTGTAAAGCCTGATAAAGCAGCGTTTGTGAGCACAGTGTTTCCAGGGAAACAGCTATTTTTACCGCTCTAAAAGGGCACCTAGTGGCAAAGAATGAATTAGCATTTTCATTCAGACCAACGAGAAAAGACCAACAAGTGGGCGGGCAATATGCTAATGTTTCATGTTGACGTCAACATGAAACGGCTTGGGATTATTTTAAAAACGACTCGTTTCAATGATTCAGAGTCTAATCTTTCTTTTGAGAGACAATAACTTTATACACAGTGCACTTTCAGATTTTAAACATTGCAGGATGTTTTCATTCACTTAGAGCTGTGTCACACACTGCATGAAAGGTAATTAAAAAAAACATAATAGGGGCACTTTAACAAGACCAAAACACAGATAATAATCAAAAATAGCACATTTTGGAAACTAAAAAACTAACATCAGACATTTTTAAACTGTCCAAATTCTCTGTGGTTAAGTGTTTCAATCATGTTAAATGTCTATGATTTGTATCTGACAACTTTATGTGTTTTCATTATTTTATACGCTGTTGGGTTATTAAACAAAATTGGTGCATAATTGTGCATGTCTACCCAACAAGTCACAGAATCTGAGGTGTCTGTAGCAGTAAAATAAAGATGTTTAATTGATGCCGAACAAAATTCCTTCTTATCAGCATACCTTAAGTGTCTTTTTATGTATATGGATAAACATAATTTTTAAACAGCCTAGACTCGTTGGAGGTATGTGCTTTCTACTTTTGCAAAACTTAAACCAATTCACTGCAGTTTCCAGCTGAAATGAAGGCTAGAGGCAGTACAACACAAACAGTTTTTTTTTACACAAATGAAAAGCACCATTTTTAGCACCAGTTCATGCACTGGACACTTTACTTTGAAAGTGTTGTGAAACATGCAAGAAGTAATGTGATATAATTTTGCAGAAATGACACTACAAGCATACATTTCCAATGAGCCGGGGTTGATTTTAAATGTCCTGTCTGACACTACAGTATGTGTACAAATTAATGTTGGTCTTGAAGGATTGGCCTTTTTATTTTGGAAGCTAGCCAATTCATTTCATGCGCAATAGGAGAGAAACCTGTAAACATTAAAGCTTCAGAAATGTTGTGTTTGGTAATGCTTGATAAAGGTCATGAAATGGCTTTCCCAGCCCACACAATTAACCCGCTTTCTCTGTGAGGCAGCAATCAGTTGGGAGGCAATTAAAGCCCACTGCTTCCTGTTGCGAGTCATCTTTATACTACAAGAACCTAGTTGCAATAACCACTGCAATTGTAAAATGTTTTATTAACCCTTGCTGGAGTTTCCAGGAAAGCAATACCTAATAAAATCTAAAGAAATATCTGGAATTTGCAAGAAATAACTGTTAAACAACAAAGAATATAATCTAAACTATACACCACCATACCACTCTCTGTATGAATTAAATGGGAAAGTATGCTTCATTTTGGCTTTAAAGAACTTATTTGTGGCCAGCCATATTGAAATGAATGTGGATGTCACAAGATACATAATTTTTAATGATTAGCAAATTAATGTTAAATAATGCCTTGTGTTTAATTGTAATATAATGATATGGTGAGAAAATATCATATATATAAAAAAATATAATAAATAAAGTGAGTGAAAGTGACGTAACGTGTCACTTGATAGATAGATAAAAATATTTGGACATTAAACATCTCATATTACTGCTGCTTAGATATCAAGGGTAAAACAACAACAAAAAATATCACAATGAAACAGCAACTTCCAGATTCAAAAGGTTGTGCAAAAACTACAAACTTGCAAGCAATGCGTTTTGTCTCCAAATCGCATCATGTTTTGCCCACAAGAAGGAGCTACTCATCAAGGGTGAAAGAACAAAAGCCAAATCTCTTTCAGTTGACCCCCAAACTATCAGAAAGTGGATTCAGACTTTGTAGACTGAGGCAACTTAAATATATTTTAATAATACAAAGCCCAATAATAATAATAATTTTTAGAATAATATAAGTAAAATGAGTGTAAATAAGGCAAATCTTTTACAATGGATGTAAACATAAAAAATGCACCACATAAACTGAACTAAACTCAAAGCAATGCCAAATGGAGTTTGTATCGTGCAAGCACCTATACATGCTTTGAGTCTGCTATAAGCACTATATCATGATGGCAGAACAGACTGCTGCCTCTTCATTCGCAATCAGTAAATATTATGTAGAAGAGTAACTGAATAAAATCATTAAATAGCCTTTTGTGGTTTAATAATTGCATTATTCCATATTTCAATTTAGATTTAAATGGTAGTAAAGGATTAGTTCACTTCCAGAATAAAAATGTTCTGATAATTTACTCACCCCCATGTCATCCAAGATGTTCATTTTTTGAGGTTTTTGAGGAAAACATTCCAGGATTTTTTCTCCATGTAATGGACTTCAATGGTAGCCAATGGGCTGAAGATCCAAATTGCAGTTTCAATGCAGCTTCAAAGGGCTCTACACGATTCCAGCCGAGGAATAAAGGGTCTTATCTAGCGAAACGGTCAGTCATATTCTTAGACATTTTTTTTTTAACCACAAATGCTCATCTTGCACTAGCTCGACTTCAAGCATTACGTAGTCACATTGGAAAGGTCACGCGTGACGTAGGCGGAAGTACCGACCCAGTGTTTACAAAGCAAACGTGCAAAGAAAGTCAAATGCCCTTAACAAAAAATAAATAAATAAATAAATAAATAAAACAACATGTTGGATCACGTTGGATGATTTTGAAGTTGGAGGAGAAAATGAGATGGAGTTTTTTGCCCTACCCAATGCAGCTTCAAAGGGCTCTACACGATTCCAGCCGAGGAATAAAGGGTCTTATCTAGCGAAACGGTCAGTCATATTCTTAGACATTTTTTTTTTAACCACAAATGCTCATCTTGCACTAGCTCGACTTCAAGCATTACGTAGTCACATTGGAAAGGTCACGCGTGACGTAGGCGGAAGTACCGACCCAGTATTTACAAAGCAAACCTGCAAAGAAAGTCAAATGCCCTTAACAAAAAATAAATAAATAAATAAAACAACATGTTGGATCACGTTGGATGATTTTGAAGTTGGAGGAGAAAATGAGATGGAGTTTTTTGCCCTACCCTTTCTTTATGAACCGGAGTACAAAGACAAAGCTAACTGCACTTGACCCTTCCAATGTGATTACGTAATCCATGAATTTGCGGATGCGCATCGTGGAGCTAGTGCAAGACGTGCATTTGAGGTCAAAAAGTATATAATTTTTATTTTTTTATTTTTTTTTATTATTTCCTCAAAAACCTTAATTTCTTTGCGACTGAAGACAGAAAGACATGAACATCTTAGATGGCATGGGGGTGAATAAATTATCAGGAAATTTTCATTCTGGAAATGAACCAATCCTTTACTTGCAGTCTATTACACAATACTCGGGCAAAAAATAATAATTAAGAAAATGTAGTCATTAGTCAAATCATCATTTTTCAACAGTTTTGTTCCGAATCGTAAAAGTAGTTTTCAGACCTGCTCAAAGAAGCTGAAATCCAAATCTTAATCTGTATTCATTGACATTTCATGCCTGGCATTTTGAATGGCAGTGTTTACACTGACAGCAGTCACTTGCTGATATATCAAGCAGGGATCCAAACATCTCTTCCTGTGCTGACATGAGTTGAACATCAGGCGGAATGACACACTGCAGCAGAAGAAATGCAGTATAGTTTGTTTACTGACCTTCCCGTCTCCCTACTGGCAACAAACTATCAGAGATGTCTGTCTCTGTCCCTGTGCTCTCGGAGAACTGGGGCAAGGTGACTTCTCTTCCAGCACTCCGCTAAAGTAGTATTCCACCTCATTGGGTCACTCGTTCACCTGCAAGACAGAGAAAATACATTTATCTGAACATGTGCTTTGGAAGCTCAAAGTATGTCACATTTTAAAAACTAGACTTTTACATTTTCAGAACAAAATGTAAGTTTGCAAGTGCAAAACCACTACATTAAGGTATTCTGGGGTGGTTGCTCTGAGCCAAGTCAACGGACTCAATGCTATTCTGGTCATTTGCACCACTGCCAGGAAACACTTGAATACACTGTTACTAATAACAGCTTTATGGCATCCATTATCAAGTAAGATCCACTTTATTTAATTGATGTCTGGAATATGGATCTGCCTCATTGTGCAGCAATGGAATATAGATAACTATGGTAAAAAAAATAATAAAAAAAAACTGTATAAGTATAAAAAAGTATAACAGCATGGTTTTTGTCACCGTATCATTCAGTTTGGACTGTTTTCATTTTGCACCATTTCCGTTCATTGAGTTAATTGTTTCATTCTGTTCAGGTGTTAATTAGTCTAATCTGCTTGTGTATAAATTGCACTCTTTCTGTTCATTGTTGTTGGGTGTTCTTGATGTTAAATGTGTTGTGTCTCTGTTTGGATTTACCTTCTGTGGATTTATTAAAGACCGCCTATAATAATCATCATCATCAATGTGTTTGTGTGAGTTCATCAACACAGTAGTGTGACAGACCCGACCTATAAAGTGAATTAAGCGGCGTGATTTACCCAGTTTATTTTTATTTATTTTTTGGTTTTCAGTGTTTATTGTTTGTTACTGAGAGTGAATGTTTACTGGACTTGGACACTGTTTTGTAGTTTGGAGCGTTAGAGACTTTGCTTCCCCTAAACCTGTATAATTCTGTTCATCTGTCTGATTCGCTGGTCCCGCCCAGCCTTCCACCTCCTCTCCAAGCTGCTTTAAGAGATTCTTTTCGCACTGAGGGAAATTATGCTTACATTACATGCTTCAGTGACACACCTTGTACATCTGCCACAACGTGCACCCTTCAGGGAATGTTTAATAAGCACCATTAAAATCTCACAGGATAAGGCAGATTGGCTGCTTTTCTTTTCTTTTTCTACTCATCAAAAACCTCACAAAGCAAGTGTCAAGGCCCAATTTGTAAATTGTCTCAGGGATGAGGAATTCCTTGAGAATCCATAATTCAAAACTAGATGCGGCTGGGGTGTGATCACTCGTGCTGGTGGTGAGCATGTGAGACCCTTCCTCTGAAGACGTAACGTGGTCGGGTGTGGGTCGTGTGACGGTGTTTGGCTCGTGATGTGTTTCCGACCTAACTACAACCTCTTGCAATGCCTCCTCTGTAGGTAATATTACCACGTGGCTGTCAGAAGCTTCGTGCTCACCTGGCAAAATTTCTGTAAACACTTTATGAGAAACTGAAACTTAAAAAGTGACATGACATGTGGCCAAGTATGGTGACCCATACTCGGAATTAGTGCTCTGCATTTATCCCATCCAAAGTGCACACACACAGCAGTGGACACACTGGATACAGGTTTAACTCATTTGAAATACTAATGCTTAATGTTACACTGTCAGATATGCAAAATAAATCTATCGTATCTCTTGCTCTGGCTACTGTGTATAGACCACCAGGGCCATATACAGATTTCCTAAAAGAATTAGCAGATTTCCTCTCAGACCTTACTGTTGATAAAGCGCTAATTGTCGGACATTTTAACATTCACGTTGATAATACAAATGATGCATTAGGACTTGCGTTTACTGACCTAATAAACTCTTTTGGAGTCAAGCAAAACATCACCGGGCCCACTCATCGTTTTAATCATACGCTAGATTTAATTATATCGCATGGAATTGATCTTACTGATATAGATATCGTACCTCAAAGTGATGATGTTACTGACCATTTCCTTGTATCGTGCATGCTGCGTATTACTGATATTAACTATATGGCTCCGCGTTATCGTCCGGGCAGAACTATTGTTCCAGCCACCAAAGACACAAACAACCTGCCTAATTTATCTCAACTGCTCTGTGTACCCATAAGTACACACGAACTAGGTAAAGAACAGAAACTGCTCTTTGTTAATAACTGGAATCTTTTCTGGGAGCGTCCTAGGCTGTTTCGCGCTGATGGTCTGCATCCCAGCAGAGTCGGGGCGGAGCTCATGTCGGACAACATCTCCAGGACGCTGCGCTCCATGTGACTAGTAAGTCAAATCTCAAATAACTGCCCTGATGACTTGTGTTCTACCCGCTTAAATGATAGAAGTACTTGTGCTGTCCAATCTATAAAGACTGTGTCTGTTCCCCGAATAGTGAGGTCAAAATATAAATTTAATGCAGGATCTAGAAAAAATCTGATCGTGATTAAACCAGAACAATTTAAAATAAATGAACAAAAACCATTTTTAAAGTTTGGGCTCCTAAACATTAGATCACTCTCACCCAAAGCAGTTATTGTAAATGAAATGATCACAGATAATCGTTTTGATGTACTCTGCTTGACTGAAACCTGGCTAAAACCTAATGATTATATTGGTCTAAATGAGTACTCCACCAAGCTACTGTTATAAGCATGAGCCCCGTCAGACTGGTCGTGGTGGCGGTGTTGCAACAATATATAGTGATATTCTCAATGTTACTCAGAAGACAGGATACAGGTTTAACTCATTTGAAATACTAATGCTTAATGTTACACTGTCAGATATGCAAAAGAAATCTATCGTATCTCTTGCTCTGGCTACTGTGTATAGACCACCAGGGCCGTATACAGATTTCCTAAAAGAATTTGCAGATTTCCTCTCAGACCTATTGATTACTGTTGATAAAGCGCTAATTGTCGGAGATTTTAACATTCACTTTGATAATACAAATGATGCATTAGGACTTGCGTTTACTGACCTAATAAACTCTTTTGGAGTCAAGCAAAACGTCACCGGGCCCACTCATCGTTTTATTCATACGCTAGATTTAATTATATCGCATGGAATTGATCTTAGTGATATAGATATCGTACCTCAAAGCGATGATGTTACTGACCATTTCCTTGTATCGTGCATGCTGCGTATTACTAATATTAACTATATGGCTCCGCGTTATCGTCCGGGCAGAACTATTGTTCCAGCCACCAAAGACAGATTCACAAATAACCTGCCTGATTTATCTCAACTGCTCTGTGTACCCATAAGTACACATGAACTAGACGAAATGACTAGCAACATGGGCACTATCTTCTCTAATACAGTAGAAGCTGTTGCCCCCATCAAATTGAAAAAGGTTAGAGAAAAACGTACAACCTGGTACAACCGTAATACCCATTCTCTCAAGAAAAAAACTTGCAGTCTTGAGCACAAATGGAGAAAAACGAACTTAGAAGTTTTTAGAATTGCCTGGAAAAACAGTATGTCCAGCTATAGACAGGCTCTAAAAGCTGCCAGGGCCGAGCATATCCACAAACTCATAAACGAGCCAATGCACATTGGCATGCGATTATTGCATTCAGCTGCTGCTGATCACAGCGTGAGTATAAGTAGGCAGCAGATGCAGCGCATATTCGGGTTTTCGCTGAGGAGCCGAGCCTGTGACCCGGCCGCTCAGCGGTGGTACAGGAGCTGTGGCGACGGGACGTGACGTCTCCGTTCCCTCCTTCAGGGAACGAGGGTTACCATACGTAACCGAGACGTTCCCTTTCAGTTGGTCACTCTCGACGTCATGTCGGATAACCGACGAAATTGGGATCCAACCAAAGGGCCACAGCTACTGCCCCTTCCAGTGTCCTGTGGAAGCCACCTGCGCCCCTACTTTTTGGCGTAGGCCAGGGCTTCTTCACAAGAGGACCAGCTACTGCTGCTATGGCACTACCCACTGAGTAAGACTGGATAACACTGGGAAAACGTACCCGTTCTACTTGGAACAGGGGCGTTACGGAAGCTCGAACCTTCCCGAAGGAGGTTTCGGAAGCAATACACATATGAACATCCCTTAGGTGCATATGGAAGAATGGAGGTGATTGAACCCTCTTGGAATGGCAGAAGTCTGCCGGGGAAACACGGGCTCAAGGCTATACCGTGGACTTTACACATATGAGATCCATTTAGGTCTTACATATGGAACCCAGCCTTCTACCGGTTCTCGAGGATTCAGCGAGTGAAGGCCTGGCGCCGGACGCTCCGCCACGTCTGGCTGCCGAGGGGACGGAGGAACTCAACAGGGTCTGCTGTATGGACTCTCTGGAGTGGTTTTGCAAGCCGACCCGAAGCCGGGGCCTCTCAGTGCTTCTACCCGTTTGAGGTGAGAACACAGGAGGATACCGGCTCCACACGAAGGCTATAGAATCTAGCGAATGTGTTAGGGGTCGCCCAGCCCGCAGCCCTACAGATATCTGTCAGCGAGGCGCCACGAGCCAGCGCCCAGGAAGATGCCTAACCCTAACTCTAACCCTAACCCTAACACCTCAGGGTTACCTGGGAATCAGCCGGCTCGAACTGTAGGCATCTGGTCCGCAACTCCGAGATGGTCATGCCCCCGCAATGGGAGCAGGAGTCATGCCCAGGGCTCAGAGGGCTTCATGCCCAGGCACGATAGGCAGCGATCGTGACCATCACCCGGCGCCAGGTAACGACCGCACCCAGAAACACACGGGTGGTAAGACATCTTCAAAAAGACATTCCCCCCGTGAAGCTCTTTTAGAATGGAAAATTGCTCTTTCAGTGTGCTGAAGCGCACAGGGGAGATGGCCGTCTGCAACATACACAGGGGTAGTGCAGCCTGCTGTGCGCAACCCACTCGACATGGGAAAACCACCGCCGCTGAAGCGCCGTCCACCAGCACGAGAGCCCACAAAGAGCGTGCTTGACTCGTAGTCTTTACTCTACTCGTGGAAGTTCAGGAGCAGAACGATAGAACCGCTCGGCTCCGAAGCGAAAAGCTGAATATGCGCTGCATCTGCTGCCTACTTATACTCACGCTGTGATCAGCAGCAGCTGGATGCAATAATTGCATGCCAATGTGCATTGGCTCGTTTAGTTACACTCAAAGTGGATTGGTCTCTCTAAGCGAGATCCCAATTTCGTCGGTCATTCGACGTGATGTCGAGAGTGACCGACTGAAAGGGAACTCTGGACTTTTGGTAGTACCTAGGATAGCAAAGTCCACTAAAGGAGGTAGAGCTTTTTCACATTTGGCTCCCAAACTCTGGAATAGCCTTCCTGATAATGTTCGGGGTTCAGATACACTCTCTCTGTTTAAATCTAGATTAAAGACACATCTCTTTGGCCAAGCATTCAAATAATGCATCTCATAATCTTGTACTGCAGTTATATCTGATCAAATGCACATTATTATTCTTTAGTTTCGGTTAAACAAATCAATTTTGCTTGGTTGGAACAGCAGCTACGCTAATTATGTCTCTATTTGTTTCTCTGTTTTTTAACTAGGATTTACACAAGCTTCAGTCTGGATCCAGAACACCTGAGAAGAGATGATGCCAACCCCTTAGATGATGCCAACCCTGAAACAACATACAGAACTACCACATTTTGCTATAAGTTTGATTGCATCATATAATAATTGCTGTTAATAGTGCTCATCGTCTGTTTTATTACGTCTTAAATTGATTTTTACGTACATTTCTGCCATATGTACATTAATTGACAGTCACCACTGATAAGCTACCACTAAATATTGTAGAAACTTAATTTGCTGTAAAGTTGCTTTGCAATGATTTGCATCGTGAAAAGCGCTGTACAAATAAACTTGACTTGACTTAACTATGAAATTTGTCTCAATCTCCTAATTTGCTGCTTATTAATTTTTTGGTAAGGTAGTTGTTAAGTTTAGTTTCTGGGTATGATTAAGGGATATAAAATATGGTTGTGCACAATAAGACATAAATATGTGCTTTGTAAGTACTAATAAACAGCCAGTATGCTAGTAATGTGCATGTTAATGAGCAACTAGTTAAGTGTTACCCTGCTGACATTACACTCTGATGTGTACAACTTTAAGTACAAATACCAATGAATACAAATAAAACCACCATGGTATGATATTGCTTCACAGTCAGGTGGGAAGATTTTTTCCCCCAGCCTGTCTTGCCCCTGACTACATTGTTGTGTGACCTCTTCACCTGATCATGTAAAATCAAAAAGTATTATGTTGGTGCAGCCGTGACAGTTCGCCAAGGGCTCAGTGAAACTACCAATGATCCTTCATTCTTACATGAAGTAAATCAAACTGAACAAATAAAGATTGTCTCTATTGTTTTGGTTTGTTTTGGTCTTTTGGCATGTACATTTAATCTCTCATAGAAACAATCAATAGACACTTAACCACTGCAAATTAATACAACAATTTCCATGGAACTTGTTTTCTTAGCTAATTAATTAATCCATACTTAATTGTCACAATGTTGGGAGAGCTTAAGTCACTGAAAACCTGGACTGGAGTAGATTATTTAATTTAAAAAAAGACATGAAAACAGTTGACTTCATTTTTGTACGTTCTACTATCTACACTATGGATAAAAGTATAGGGACACCTAGTCTCAGCCTCAGTTGTCACGCCCACGGAACGTTGGCTAAACGTCTGATGCATATGGCACACAAAAGTGGAAACACTTCAGTAGTTTCGAAGTCGTCATCAGATTGGTCGAATTATACATGATTTCCGGGAGACGTGTGTGGCGTTCTTTAACGTTCCGCCTGGAAACAAAGATGCCAAAACCCCCTCACGAAAGAAGAAAGCCGTCATGTTTACAACTGTGATGACGAGCGCTTATCAGGATCAACTAAACGCTGGATTTTCAAAAGTATGTGAAAAATGTAAAGTTCGCATCACAGAATTTAAAAAATACGTAAGAGAGTTTTATATTATTGTGGCGACATTTCCACGGCCCGAAACGTGACGCTGAATCGAAATGAACTGTGATTGGTTGGTTGACATGTCGGTCAAACGGCCTCATGGGCGGGCTTTGGCCAATGAAAGCTGCCATGGATTCCAGACCTTCAGCCGTCAGTCTGAAGGTCTGGCTACGCGAGACTAAGGGACACCTGACCATTACACCAACGGGGACTTAAATGACATCGCATTATAAATACATTGACATTAATATGGAGTTCAACTTCTCTTTGCAATTATAACAGCTTCCACTCCTCTTTGAAGAATTTCCACAAGATTTTGGATTGCTGCTCTGAGAATGTTTGCCAGTCATCCAGTACAGCATTTGTGAGGTCAGGCACTAATATTGGACAAGAAGGCCTGGTTCTCAATCTCCTTTCCAGTTCATTCCAAAGGTGTGCGATGAGGTTGAGGTCAGGGCTGTGTATGGGCCACTTATTTCACACCAAACTCATCCAACCATGTCTTTATGGACCTTGCTTTGTGCACTGGGGCACAGTCAAGCTGGAATAGTAAAGGGCCTTCCTCAAATTGTTCCCAAACTTTCAACCTGGTCTCATAAAAATACGTACCTCAGGGTACTTTTCTGTAACACCGTTTTTATGTACCTTACTGCACGCTTCGCCGACGTTTCAAAGAGAAATGTCCATTGATTGGCGCTAAAACATGGGTTCAATACGTGATTTTTTATTACGTTGATATAGGTACGTATTGCTGTGTTTTTATTACGTTACAGGTACGTATTGTGGCTGTTCAGAATTCAAATATCCGGGGACTGACGCTAAAAGTTAATGCTCTATCCTGTTGGAATATGTGACCCTGGTCCACAAATATATATTGAACGACATTTTGAAATTGATTCATTTATTCATCTGAAAGCTGGATAAATATGCTTTCCATTGATGTATGGTTTGTTAGGATAGAATAATATTTGGCCGAGATACTACTATTTGAAAATCTGGAATCTGAGGGTGCAAAAAAATCGAAATATTGAGAAAATCGCCTTTGAAGTTGTCCAAATGAAGTTCTTAGCAATGCACATTACTAATCAAAAATTAAGTTTTAATATATTTACAGTAGTAAATTTACAAAATATCTTCATGGAACATGATCTTTACTTAATATCCTAATGATTTTTGGCATAAAAGAAAAGTCAATAATTTTGACACATGCAATGTATTTTTTGGCTAATGCTACAAATATACCCCAGCGAATTAAGACTGGTTTTGTGGTACAGGGTCACATATGCCCTACACCAAACCCAACCCTAAACCTACCCGATAGTGTTAACAAATGCAAAACTGATATAAAAACACATTTGTTGATGCAACCGTGCCATTTGAACTTCCTCATATGCAGATTTGAACTGTTTTGTCAAACTGTAGTTACACGGGATTCGAACCGAAGCTCCTCACCTCTCAAGTACGTCTCCGTACTCTGTGAGCTACCGAACAAACCTACCATCTATGAAAACCCATAAAACTGTAGCTGGATATGTGTGATGCTAACATTCAAAATCATCAGTTTTCAAATCTCCCAGCATATTAAAATTGTTTTGAAGTCATAATATTCTTCATGTAATTGTGCGAAAAGTATGCGTTATTAATCGAAACTCTGTAAATTTGTGTGAAATGGAATAAAAAGGTGTCTGAGTTTTACTGCCTCTAGTGTTCATTTCTTTTGGAAACTGCAGTGATATGTACTTATTGGTACGTATTTCGTGTCTCGCGAAAAAGTGCCCCCAGGTACGTTTTTGCCATGAGACCAGGAAGCAAACTGGCGGGTAATGTTCTGCTGGCATCCTTCAATCAGACTTAATCAGACTGCCAGACAAACAAGTTTGATTAGTCACTCCACAGAACACACTTCCACTGCTCCAGAGTCCAGTGGTTGCATGCTTTACACAACTCCATCCGGCATTTGTCATTGTACTTGGTGATGTGAGGCTTGCATGCAGCTGCTCGGTCATTCCATGAAGCACAGTTTTTGTGACGAGTTTAATGCCCCTGGATGTTTGGAACTCTTCAGCTATGGAACAGTGACTTTTACTCACCATGCGCCTGAGCACTCTGTGACTTTTTTATTTTATTATTATGTATTTGTTTATTTATTTTATGTGGTCTTTCACTGAGTTGCTGCTTTCCAATAATAATCCACTTTCCAATAATACCACATAAAGCTGACCATGGAATATTCATGGAATTTCACAAACTGGTGTACTGTACGATTTTGAGTAATGTGCTTTGTTAAATACCAGCTCTAACTGTATGAATAAATCGCACGCAATGTAAAGTCCAGCTCTTCAGAATTCAGTATAAATTCAGTAATATTTTTGTCTATCTGTCTATCTATAAACTCTTGCTTTATGAGCAGTGAGTGGATTCTAATGTAAACACCACTGATTGGCTATTGCGTTCATGAAATCAACAGATATGTCTGTGATTGACTTACAATGCTCAATGCTGCAGAAACCGGTGTTTTCTGTCGCAGAATAGGCTGCACTCCAGACTACGCCACACAGCAATTCGACACAGAGGTAGGCCTGCTATTTATTTTTATATCTGACTAAAAAAATCATGCGGTTCTTCAAAGCGCATAGAAGGATTCAGTGTTAACAAATGCAAAACTGATATAAAAACACATTTGTTGATGCAACCGTGCCATTTGAACTTCCTCATATGCAGATTTGAACTGTTTTACCGTTCTGTCGAATCGTAGTTACCGAACCGTAGCTCCTCACCTCTCAAGTACGTCTCCGTACTCTGTGAGCTACCGAACAAACCTACCATCTATGAAAACCCATAAAACTGTAGCTGGATATGTGTGATGCTAACATTCAAAATCATCAGTTTTCAAATCTCCCAGCATATTAAAATTGTTTTGAAGTCATAATATTCTTCATGTAATTGTGCGAAAAGTATGCGTTATTAATCGAAACTCTGTAAATTTGTGTGAAATGGAATAAAAAGGTGTCTGAGTTTTACTGCCTCTAGTGTTCATTTCTTTTGGAAACTGCAGTGATATGTACTTATTGGTACGTATTTCGTGTCTCGCGAAAAAGTGCCCCCAGGTACGTTTTTGCCATGAGACCAGGAAGCAAACTGGCGGGTAATGTTCTGCTGGCATCCTTCAATCAGACTTAATCAGACTGCCAGACAAACAAGTTTGATTAGTCACTCCACAGAACACACTTCCACTGCTCCAGAGTCCAGTGGTTGCATGCTTTACACAACTCCATCCGGCATTTGTCATTGTACTTGGTGATGTGAGGCTTGCATGCAGCTGCTCGGTCATTCCATGAAGCACAGTTTTTGTGACGAGTTTAATGCCCCTGGATGTTTGGAACTCTTCAGCTATGGAACAGTGACTTTTACTCACCATGCGCCTGAGCACTCTGTGACTTTTTTATTTTATTATTATGTATTTGTTTATTTATTTTATGTGGTCTTTCACTGAGTTGCTGCTTTCCAATAATAATCCACTTTCCAATAATACCACATAAAGCTGACCATGGAATATTCATGGAATTTCACAAACTGGTGTACTGTACGATTTTGAGTAATGTGCTTTGTTAAATACCAGCTCTAACTGTATGAATAAATCGCACGCAATGTAAAGTCCAGCTCTTCAGAATTCAGTATAAATTCAGTAATATTTTTGTCTATCTGTCTATCTATAAACTCTTGCTTTATGAGCAGTGAGTGGATTCTAATGTAAACACCACTGATTGGCTATTGCGTTCATGAAATCAACAGATATGTCTGTGATTGACTTACAATGCTCAATGCTGCAGAAACCGGTGTTTTCTGTCGCAGAATAGGCTGCACTCCAGACTACGCCACACAGCAATTCGACACAGAGGTAGGCCTGCTATTTATTTTTATATCTGACTAAAAAAATCATGCGGTTCTTCAAAGCGCATAGAAGGATTCAGTGTGTGTTTTAGTTTTGTCATCTTCATTTGTAAATTGTTTAAGTGAAAAATATTTTGTGTAGGCCTATTTATTTTATTCTTTGTATCTATATATTTTATTCTGTTTTTCTTTGTTCTCAGAAGTGCTGCAGGTGTATTTCTAATGGGTCACAGACCCTCATCCATTCTATTATTTATTTAATACTAATTAAATATTCACAATGTATCAGTTAATGGTTAATGTTCATATAACGAGGGGCGGTTGTCGGTCGGGAAAATGAACTGAAATGAGCATCCCTAATTCAAACCCTAGAGACAGATCCCCTGTGAAGATCTTGTTGGCCATCAGCACAAGACCACGAGAACCAGACGAGTCCTCTGCTCAATCTGACGTGCATTGCAGCCTGGAATTAAACCACACTGTGCTGGTTTCGTCTGGCCAGAGGAGAACTGGCCCCCCGACTGAGCCTGGTTTCTATCTGTTTCTATTTTCTGATCTATCTATCTATCTATCTATCTATCTATCTATCTATCTATCTATCTATCTATCTATCTATCTATCTATCTATCTATCTATCTATCTATCCATCTATCATATAGGGGAAATCTACACCAAATCCACCATCAAGTTTGCCATTTCATAAGAATATAATAGTACATAACGAACCTAGTATTTAACTAAATTATTTCAGTCTCCTGTTGATGCCATGTGCCAATCCTCTCTAAATAATAACTTTCTCTGTTATCATTTGCACATATTTATATAAGAAAGACAACAAGCTACTGAAAAAGTCTGAAACTTGGCTGTTTGGCTATATATTACACTTAAACCTAGAATAAAGACCTAGAATGACATATGATTTTATGTTGATCAGTTTCTGACACATATTTTTAGATATGAGTGTTTCTTTTGTTGTAGACCTGTGGGAAAAACAGGCACCACTTGAAAAAAATAAATAAAAATCACACTCCTGTTGTCTGCAATTTATGACTGTTTTCCAGCCTGTTCTAGTATTATAGTTGTGATGTTGTGTATGAATTTCAATATTACGTTCTGTGTGCTCGCTCCACTTGTGCACGTCTGTGAGGAAGAGAAAAAATGTTGGCCACTGTGCGAGAGCATGACTGATTTCATAGAAATAAGTCAGGTGGTGAGAAAAGGAAAATAATTACAAATAAAGAAGAATTTCTGAAGTAATTCCAAGGATCGCTGGATTAAGGGAAGTGACTTTTACTTAATCCGTTTGTATGGTGAGTCGAACTGAGTTGTATGAATTATTGTTTTTAGTTCAATGTGTTCCTAAAAAACTAAATCAAAACATTCTATTCTATTCTATTCTACTACAAGTTGTCAACCTTTTCAAAATGTATACAGCCTGCAACTGCAAATCTATAATTTAGACATAGCTAAATGACTCTGACTCTATAGCTACTGTATGTGTTATGACCCATCTGAAAACATTTAAAATCGGAATGAAATATAGCCTATGCTGAATTATTAAATTGTAACACACTGTCTGTCATTGCTCAACATGTCAAAATAAAATGACAGTTGACCTGAATGACATTAAGGTCATGTTCTTTTTCTGTCTTTAGTGTTTTTTCCTTCGAAAGACTGAAGTCAGATCTGATAGTAGACTCAGTATCCCAATGCTCTATTATTTTGCTTGTTAGAAGTGTATTATGCATTAGGTCAAGCCACTTTTTACTAACAACAAAATAACAACAAACTAGATTGCATGGTTTATTTGTCCATTAGATGTGTGTGAAAGTTGCATTCGTTAGTTGCATTCGCACCCCATATTTGCAAAGGGCCTCGCACCCCTCTTGCGATGGCCCGGCCTCAAACCTAGCACATGCAGGAGCATTCTGATACTACATTAGCAACAATACTATCTGAGTGAAAGTGGGTACTTGTATAGTTTGTGCCACACAATTTTATCCAGTCTTCAGATGCACATTTAAATAAAAATATGTGAATACGCTTGAATACACATAAAAACAACATAGTTATGAGAACATGTTGTTAGTTCTTATTATGCATTTTAAATAATGAAATCTGCACTACGAGAAACATGTATAATTGATGTGAGTTTAACAAGATGTAACAGGATGTTTGAATTAGCTGAACAAAACGGGAAACGCAGAGTCTGCAGCTTTATTCTTTTTTACACACTCTCGTGTGATCTCTCATCTAGTGTGACTCGCAAATCACCAGGAGATGTGGAAGTTACATGATAATTACTTTTGGGGTGTTCTTTAAGTATGACTTGAAGACAGAAACCCCTTTAACCATGATACAATCATTGTAATATACATTATGAACAGAAATATGAAAAGACTGATTAATCTGAATAAATATTTAAATGTATTAATAATACTTCTAAGAATAAACAATTTATGCAACATTCAGTAGTTCACAGATTGCAGGTTGTGTACAGTTGACAAGCAACTCTATGTATCAATACAGAATTTGACTTATACAGTCATAGGTGTGTGTATATGTCAGCTAATATGCAATGACTTCGAATGTCCAAGTATTTTGTGCAGCCCTAGATAAGATCATGAAATGGGCCCCAGCAGTATAAATATTATTATAAAAAGATCTTTGTGTCGGAAGTAATGATCTGCTCATTTATTATGGACGATCATGTGGTGCCCCCCAGCCATGTCAGGGCCCTAGGTGGCTGCTTGTATGATGGGCCAGACTTGTCTCTGCATTTCATATTATTCAAAGAACCCTGGAGAATTGGTAAGCATGGAGAGACAGATCTAAGCCCTGCTTGGACATAGTCTGGCTTAAGCTTTGATGTTCACTTCATCCCTCACTGGCAGCAAGTCAAGACGAGCTTTACTTATAATCGGACAGCTGAGGAGCAGATGGCAGACTTTGCACACAGGTGAGAATGCACCAACACACTGATACGTCACCTATGCACACTCAAATTAGACCCTGTTAGCCTCACATCAGCACACTCTCACAAGGAAACAACACTCTGTGTCCAGCTACACACCACCAAAATATTGCCCTGGAAATATTTTCACTTTGATTTTGATCATTCTGTTGAATTCCATTAGTTGTTTATCTTTGATATTATTCGCACTATTTGAATGGGATAAGTTTTATATGGGTGATAGTGTAATATTAGGGTAAGGTAGTGTTATAGGGTAGAGTAATATTTACAAATGCTTCTCTGTGATTTTTAACTCTTTGACAAAAATAAATAAAAATCATGTTTTGTCAAAGACTAGGTCCTAATCATATTCAGAACGATGATCAAAATATACATAGAGTAGATTGCTTCTATTAACACCCCCAAAGCTTTCACAGTCCTATACCCCTTCCGGGGTCAACATTTCATTTGGTAATGTTATGCAGTTTTGATTTATATGCTGTTTAATGTTCGATGTTTGCGGGGTTTTTTTCACATGTTCATCTGCTTACATATGCTATCGATTGTTTCTGCTTCTTTTTCACCTGTATTTTGTTTTGTTGAGATTCTGTACTCTTTCAGAAGATGTGTCGAATCGCATACTGTCTGAGTAGGTATTACATTTGAATTTGAACTTAATTCACAAACATTAAAAAAGTATGTTCTGTATAGTATGAATATGTATATTATGTACTATGTCTGCCATGTTGTTACTATCATGTGACCTACCAGCATCAGTTGTGTCATTTCGCTGCCATTCATCCACCATATTCACCATACACCAAGCTACAGTGGCCAAGGAGCTTGGTCGCCATGGTCACCTGCATTTCATGTTATAACGGTCACTTGTCCTATCCTTTCAGCACCTTCCCGTCCTGGGGTCTCGTCCAGTCATGGCTGCCACTCCAAAACCTCGACCCATCATGGATGTCACGCCAGATTCCAGACTTCATAGACATTATGTCAAAGTCTTCAGTCATCATGGACGCCACATCAGTGTTTGCCACCATCATAAACGTTGCTTTTGAAGCTGGTAAGACAGTGCCCAGACAACCAAGACTGATGTCCAGTGTGGCGGACCCACCCCTGATATCGGTGCGAGTGACAATCATCCCAGTGATTTCAGCACTCTCAAACCCGGCGATCTCAGAGGTTCTGCCACCCTCCACTGCCCTTCCAGTACTGGTGGTCGTCATTTTGTGTGTCTGGGCTTACACACTTCTGAGTCCACTCCAGAGCCCGCTCCAGTCCATGAGTCCACTCCAGAGCCCGCTCCAGTCCATGAGTCCACTCCAGAGCCCTCCCCTGTCCATGAGTCCGCTCCAGAGCCCGCTCCAGTCTATGAATTCACTCCAGAGCTCACTCAGGCCTTAGAGCTTAGTCCTGTGTTGGCGCCAGCCCTTGAGCTCCCTGCCTGTCCTGTCACGGCCAATAAGACTGTCCCTGAACTCTTTCGCCTGTCCTGTCGGGGCCAAGGAGGTCATTCCTGAACTCTCTGCTTACCCTGCCATGGCCAGAGATGCTGTCTTTGAACTGTCTGCCTGTCTTGTTATGGCCACAGAGGCCATTGTTAACCTCTGTGCTCTCTATTCCAGTCCCACCTAATCCGCCTCGTCAGTTCCTCTTAGGTGAACACCTGCTTAGCCTGAGCCATCTTGTTGGTCCCCTGTACCATCAGCTCTGCTGAAGTGGTTTTCAGCTCCACCCTGGTGGTCATATGCTCCCCCGTGGGGATCTTCGGTCCCGTCTGCTCTGCTGTGGTGATCTTCAGCTCCACTTACTCCACCCTGGTGGTCTCCTGCTCTGCCGGCTCTGCCTTGGTGGCTTTCTGCTCTGTCGGCTCTGCCCTGGCTTCCTGCTCTGCCGGCTCCGCCCTGGCTCCCTGGTCTACCTCAGTGTCCAGGCCCTCTTCCACCAACTCTATCAAAGACTTCATTCCCCATAATCCTCTGCCCGGTCTCATTAGCACTCATTGTTTGCACCTGTGTCTCATATATATATATATATATATATGTATGTATATACATATATGTATATTCAGTTCAATTTCAAGTTTATTTGTATAGCGTTTTTCACAATACAAATCGTTTTTACAGCAAATTTACAGCAAATTAAGTTTCTACAATATTTAGTGGCAGCTTATCAGTGGAGACTGTCAGTTAATGTACATATGGCAGAAATGTACGGAAAAATCAATTAAAGACCCAATCTAACAGACGATGAACACTATTAACAGCAATTATTATATGATGCAATCAAACTTATATATATATATAAGTTTATATATATATATTGTTGCTAATGTAGTATCAGAATGCTCCTGCATGTGCTAGGTAGATGGATATAAACAGATGGCTGTGTTTAAACATATTTTATCTTTTAGCATTAGTTAAAGCACTGTAAAGTAACATTGATAAACAATGAACAACCATATTTTTATTAAATTACATTTACAAAGATTAATAAAAAAATGCTCATTGTTAGTTTGTTATCTTAAGAAAACTAATCAATGTTAGCTTAATACAGAGCATGGTACTGATCTTAATGAATTTATTTGTTCTTATTGAAATACAATATGTTGTTAACCTGTTATTCTCTAGATGTTACCACATGAAACATTTCCCCCTAATTTGCTGTAATAAATAAATAAATAGTTAAAATGTGATTACTTTATAAAATTGCATTGCATTTTATACATTTTTTTTTTTTGTATTTTGTATTTTGCTGTGCCTGCTGTTTTCCTTCCAAAATGGCAAGGTATAAAAATAAAAGTTATTGCAAATATTTTCAGAACTGTTACTTCCCTATGAAAACAATGATTTGTTATGTGCAGTGTTTTAATGCAATGCCTCACTGCACTCTCCAAACAAATGCAGGTAATGTAGAGCATCCTTCTATACAGAGTTAACAATAATGCATCATTATGTGTGGTTTAGCATGCTTCCCTCACCAGTACAGAGCATAAAAATTCACACTGCACATCCATTTGCAATGCCTTTCATTAAGGAACAAACAGGAATCCATGTAGAATCGACGAATCTTGGAGAACAAGCTCTGGCATGGAGAGTGCTTTGAACATCGATCTTAATGCTTCATATTGTGCATACTAGTTGTGCAGACAGTATACTATAATGAGTTAAGATGAAGATTCAGTATATGGGTCTCTGAAAAAAACACAATAAAGCAAGCAAAAACAAAATCTATCTATCATCTTTCTATGATATGCAATGATAGCAATGTGCTAAAACAAGTTCAAAACATGCTAGTTATGTTAAAACATGCTAGCAACGTGATAATACAAGCTAGCAACAGGTTAAAACAGGTTAGAAAAATGCTAGCACTGTGCTAAAAAGTGTAATGAAGGACAGCTGGTAAAAGCTGTGCAGGTTAACCTCACTCCTCTGATCTCAAAAGGTGCATTAACGACTGACATTAGAGGCTGCTGTCATAGATATGTATAGGTAGATGCCTTATTATTGGCTGATTCGGTGTGTGCCGCTAAACATAAGCCGCCTGCCATATTGGAATGGTCAAAGCAGGTCCG
The DNA here is from genome assembly GCF_001515645.1 of Sinocyclocheilus grahami. Lineage (NCBI taxonomy): Eukaryota > Metazoa > Chordata > Actinopteri > Cypriniformes > Cyprinidae > Sinocyclocheilus > Sinocyclocheilus grahami. The sequence goes on along the minus strand of NW_015506226.1, from coordinate 953,027 downwards.
TGAACACTCGAGAGAAAAGTGCCTGTATGTCTGCACCCCTAGTTATATGCATGTATGAATATCTATATCTGCAGTAGAATACACCAGATGATTTTGCTAAACTAACACAATAACAACAACAAAAGCAGTTAGGTAACATGACATTTAAAAGGTACTATAGTTTAAAAACCTGTAATATTAATACATAATAAAAACACAAACCAACACATTCTTAAATGTGAAATTTTATCCAAGTTCTTCAGGATTTTAAATTTTGACGGTTTTTACAACCAGAGGCTTTAGTTGTGGCATCTTGAAACTCATTGATTTTTATTGTGATTGACAATACATCGAGCGTTTCAAGATGGCGGACAATGCAATGCATAAAATTGTACTCATCCAGTTACTAAGCATTACTTATTGCTAAGTTTAAAGGGGTCCTATTATGCTCTTTTACAAAGTCTTGATTTTGTTTTGGGGGTGTACTAGAACATGCTCTCGTGCTTGGTGGTTCGAAAAACGCATTATTTTTCACATAATTTACGTTATTAAAATACCTTTCTCCCCATCCTGGCACAAACGGCTCGATTAGTTCCGGCTTTGATGAAGGTCCGCCTTCCGAAAAACAAAATGTGTTGTGATTGGTTAGCTGTCCCAGTGTGTTGTGATTGGCGAACAGCTTAGACGGTGTTTCAGTACTGCCACGCCCCTTGCTCCGTCTTTCAACAAAAGCTTTTTGGCAAATCCGGCAGGCACTGTACTCCCTCATGTTGTGGAAGCTGTCCTCAGTAAAATGCGCAGCACACAATGGCAAATTGGGGTTATAATGCTCAGGGACAGAGTTAAAAAAATAAATTGCAACCACTGTTTCCTGACATCATCCGCTTTCGGAAGCCGAAACAAAGACGTTTGGGCACGGAGGTGAAAAAAACAGCGTTTCAGGCGGTCGCGCAACGGACGAGAAGCATCGCGTTGCGCCACATCTTTAAAATTCAAATACATTATTTTCTATGAGTGTAGGCACACCGGCAGTGCCGTTCGGCGTCTGTCCGCGGCGCCCAGCTACGTCGTGTTGTACGTGTAAGAATTGTTCTAGACATGCCGAAAATTTGAAGCTACTGCACAGCAGCTCTTCTTCTTCGTTTTCTCTGATGCATTAACTCTGCAGCAGCTCTTCTTCTTCGTCGTCTCGTCTGATGCACTCACTCAACCAAGCTTCTTAACCACAACCTCGCCCCTCCCCACCCCCCAACGCGGGAATTATTTTAATGATATTCTAATGGGCCGCTTTGTGATATCACAAAGCCCAGAAAACAAACGCTGTAGTCCAAACGAGCCGTTCGTTGTAGTTCTTGAAAAGGGATTTTTTTTTAAATCTCCCTTTGGAGTGGACTTTGAGATTTGTAACTTTCTAGATCTTTTTTATGCCCAAACATACACAATACACACTGACTAAAATTAAAAAAGTGAAAAAGCATAATAGGACCCCTTTAAGGAATTAAACAAACCCCTAACCCTAATCCTACTTTGGCACACAATTTATCCTGCACCATTTGTTTTACTGATTTGAATGAAGAAGGATGGGGAGAGGATTGACTAGACTTAAGATTTAGAATAAAAAACAAATAAACAAATCACAGACTTTTCCACTCAAAAAAATCTTGTGCCTGTGCCCAGACCCAGGTTCCGAACCGGCCCGAAACCTTGCTGGTCTTGAACAAGGGAGCCTATGATGTCAGTAGGCGGAGCTTCCACTACAGACCACCATTTTTAAAAGCTATCAGAGTTCAGGTAAATTAACAACATTAACACAACAATTAAATATGTCAGTTCACCAGTGGTTGCCAGTACAGATCAACGCTCTCCTTCCGCAAGAAGTAACAAGTGATTCTGGTCACATGTTGGTGATTTAGAGGGTTCTGCTCCCTGCCAGTGGAAATGTGAGCCAGTTCTGAACAAGTGCCACTCTTGGCCGAGCACCGGCTCCAGCTCTGGCATCAGCCCCAGCAGAAAAAGGAGACTGAGCTTGTTTGACTTGGACCAGTATCAACTCCAAAACTCCAAACATACTGCCAACCACCCAGAACACCTTAGCACCAGAAACAGACACACCTACAACCATTCAGTACCAGGTATGTTTTCAATGGGAAGGCATACATAAATTATTCTAATGGGTCCTTAAAAATTATCATAGATGAGCAAACAACCACAGATCTAACCCAATGAATTCACATACAGCATTTTTGTATTTGTAAGAAAGAAAAATTGAGTTTTGCAACACCACAACAGCTTTCTGTCATCCCAACATGTGAGCAGCTAGTAATGTGTCTCAGTCTAATTAATCTGATTCTGAGCTTTGCCCCACTTTTCCCACCACAGTCGGGGTGATTATCAAATGACTTCAGCACATCTAATGAATCTACATCATGTCACATAAATCTCCAATTTAACCTGTCCTCCTAGTTCAAACAAAACCATATCTGTAGTGGTTATGTTCGGCAATACCTCAGCACTAAGGGAGTCATCCGCATACCACTGACATGGCCACTAAAGCCCGTGTGGCAGGAAATCTTTAATCCAGTCCTTCATCCCCACAGGTCGGTCGGCCCCTCCTCACACACTAGATAAAGTCTTCTCTCTTAATGTCCAAACATTCTATTTTCTCGGTGGAATTCTCTCTTTTTTATGGCAGAAAGCTGTCCAGTTTTTCCAAATTGAGAGCTGCATTGTCACTGCAGGGGAGGAGGCAATCTTTTTATGGAGTATGCAGCAGCTCTTCTTCTTGGTTTTCTCTGATGCATTAACTCTGCAGCAGCTCTTCTTCTTCGTCGTCTCGTCTGATGCACTCACTCAACCAAGCATTTTAACCACAACCTCTCCCCTCCCCACCCCCCAACCATTCGAATTTCTGTAGGCGGGAATTATTTTAATGATATTCTAATGGGCCGCTTTGTGATATCACAAAGCCCAGAAAACAAACGCTGTAGTCCAAACGAGCCGTTCGTTGTAGTTCTTGAAAAGGGATTTTTTTTTAAATCTCCCTTTGGAGTGGACTTTGAGATTTGTAACTTTCTAGATCTTTTTTATGCCCAAACATACACAATACACACTGACTAAAATTAAAAAAGTGAAAAAGCATAATAGGACCCCTTTAAGGAATTAAACAAACCCCTAACCCTAATCCTACTTTGGCACACAATTTATCCTGCACCATTTGTTTTACTGATTTGAATGAAGAAGGATGGGGAGAGGATTGACTAGACTTAAGATTTAGAATAAAAAACAAATAAACAAATCACAGACTTTTCCACTCAAAAAAATCTTGTGCCTGTGCCCAGACCCAGGTTCCGAACCGGCCCGAAACCTTGCTGGTCTTGAACAAGGGAGCCTATGATGTCAGTAGGCGGAGCTTCCACTACAGACCACCATTTTTAAAAGCTATCAGAGTTCAGGTAAATTAACAACATTAACACAACAATTAAATATGTCAGTTCACCAGTGGTTGCCAGTACAGATCAACGCTCTCCTTCCGCAAGAAGTAACAAGTGATTCTGGTCACATGTTGGTGATTTAGAGGGTTCTGCTCCCTGCCAGTGGAAATGTGAGCCAGTTCTGAACAAGTGCCACTCTTGGCCGAGCACCGGCTCCAGCTCTGGCATCAGCCCCAGCAGAAAAAGGAGACTGAGCTTGTTTGACTTGGACCAGTATCAACTCCAAAACTCCAAACATACTGCCAACCACCCAGAACACCTTAGCACCAGAAACAGACACACCTACAACCATTCAGTACCAGGTATGTTTTCAATGGGAAGGCATACATAAATTATTCTAATGGGTCCTTAAAAATTATCATAGATGAGCAAACAACCACAGATCTAACCCAATGAATTCACATACAGCATTTTTGTATTTGTAAGAAAGAAAAATTGAGTTTTGCAACACCACAACAGCTTTCTGTCATCCCAACATGTGAGCAGCTAGTAATGTGTCTCAGTCTAATTAATCTGATTCTGAGCTTTGCCCCACTTTTCCCACCACAGTCGGGGTGATTATCAAATGACTTCAGCACATCTAATGAATCTACATCATGTCACATAAATCTCCAATTTAACCTGTCCTCCTAGTTCAAACAAAACCATATCTGTAGTGGTTATGTTCGGCAATACCTCAGCACTAAGGGAGTCATCCGCATACCACTGACATGGCCACTAAAGCCCGTGTGGCAGGAAATCTTTAATCCAGTCCTTCATCCCCACAGGTCGGTCGGCCCCTCCTCACACACTAGATAAAGTCTTCTCTCTTAATGTCCAAACATTCTATTTTCTCGGTGGAATTCTCTCTTTTTTATGGCAGAAAGCTGTCCAGTTTTTCCAAATTGAGAGCTGCATTGTCACTGCAGGGGAGGAGGCAATCTTTTTATGGAGTATGGAGTGGGCTCATAATGTTTCATTGAATTATCCCCTTTTGCCAATAGAAGTCAGTCAGTAAAGCCTCTTACACTGACTGCGGGTCTCGCAATGAAGCCTGATGCAATCTGATATCTCCTCACGCCAATTCCAAAGCAGAAAGCAGTATGAGAAGAGGATTTCCAGCCTGTGCAATTTTTGCCACAGACTCGGTCCTGTAAAATTGTAAATTGCACATTCTCTGCATGGTTTGTAGTCTTGCATGGGCACACAAACATTTGCGACAAGCATTTAAAAGCCATTTTTGTTTGGTTCAGAATTATTTTTATTTAAAACAACTTAAATTTTATAGTGAAAACAAAATCTTCATTACTTATAATGCTCTAATTTACCCAAAAATTGTGCCAAAGTTCAATATATATTGAACAGATTAAAATTGTGATGT
>NW_015506226.1:946437-948187 GCF_001515645.1 Sinocyclocheilus grahami | reverse complement strand
AAAAAAGTGAAAAAGCATAATAGGACCCCTTTAAGGAATTAAACAAACCCCTAACCCTAATCCTACTTTGGCACACAATTTATCCTGCACCATTTGTTTTACTGATTTGAATGAAGAAGGATGGGGAGAGGATTGACTAGACTTAAGATTTAGAATAAAAAACAAATAAACAAATCACAGACTTTTCCACTCAAAAAAATCTTGTGCCTGTGCCCAGACCCAGGTTCCGAACCGGCCCGAAACCTTGCTGGTCTTGAACAAGGGAGCCTATGATGTCAGTAGGCGGAGCTTCCACTACAGACCACCATTTTTAAAAGCTATCAGAGTTCAGGTAAATTAACAACATTAACACAACAATTAAATATGTCAGTTCACCAGTGGTTGCCAGTACAGATCAACGCTCTCCTTCCGCAAGAAGTAACAAGTGATTCTGGTCACATGTTGGTGATTTAGAGGGTTCTGCTCCCTGCCAGTGGAAATGTGAGCCAGTTCTGAACAAGTGCCACTCTTGGCCGAGCACCGGCTCCAGCTCTGGCATCAGCCCCAGCAGAAAAAGGAGACTGAGCTTGTTTGACTTGGACCAGTATCAACTCCAAAACTCCAAACATACTGCCAACCACCCAGAACACCTTAGCACCAGAAACAGACACACCTACAACCATTCAGTACCAGGTATGTTTTCAATGGGAAGGCATACATAAATTATTCTAATGGGTCCTTAAAAATTATCATAGATGAGCAAACAACCACAGATCTAACCCAATGAATTCACATACAGCATTTTTGTATTTGTAAGAAAGAAAAATTGAGTTTTGCAACACCACAACAGCTTTCTGTCATCCCAACATGTGAGCAGCTAGTAATGTGTCTCAGTCTAATTAATCTGATTCTGAGCTTTGCCCCACTTTTCCCACCACAGTCGGGGTGATTATCAAATGACTTCAGCACATCTAATGAATCTACATTATGTCACATAAATCTCCAATTTAACCTGTCCTCCTAGTTCAAACAAAACCATATCTGTAGTGGTTATGTTCGGCAATACCTCAGCACTAAGGGAGTCATCCGCATACCACTGACATGGCCACTAAAGCCCGTGTGGCAGGAAATCTTTAATCCAGTCCTTCATCCCCACAGGTCGGTCGGCCCCTCCTCATTTTTTTTTCTTATATCTTACATAAGTATGAAACACATGGCTCAGTAAACAGAGTTTATTACAGTTTATATAATGATGACTGCTCTGTTCATTTCAGACATTGTTTGATCGTTTCTAAGAAGTGCAAAGAAAAAAGTTCTCTCTTTTCAATGCCGTTTCTTTGTAGACTCTTAGAAATTCTCTCAAAACACAATCACATTTTCTTTAGATTATTTGTCTAAATACCAAACAGTGGATCTATGTGCATCACATAAAAACAACACAATCTTTACCACATCTAAAATGTACCACATTTGTATTACTAAAGCACGTCCCCTAGTTAGCATTTTAAATACTCTAAATACACACAATTAAATCATATTTTCACACTTCATTTGACAAAATTACAGCTTGATTGGAAATGACGCACAATCAAATTATTCTGGTCACATCTCAAATTTGTGTTCACATAACATCGCAAGCATGCAGTTTGCTGACATGGATGTGTCCTTTGTAAACTTTTGTTAAGTAAATTATATTAATAATATACAGTATATATATATATATATATATATATATATATATATATATATATATATATATATAAATCATTTA
>NW_015506226.1:927512-946389 GCF_001515645.1 Sinocyclocheilus grahami | reverse complement strand
TATATATATATATATATACAAATCATTTAATATCTGAAATATTTTATGATTATGTAAGGGTGATGTAAATATGTTTATGCAATTGGTGATTAACAACATTAAACAGTATTTATTTATTTATTTTATTTTTTTGTCAGCCAGATACAGCTGGGATGCAGGTGTTCAGATTTCATGTGAATGTTTTATCTACATTACTTCAGGCTCATTTTGCTATTCTCATATATTATCATCCTGACCTGTCCTGCTATATTACATAACACTTCCAATGAAAAAAAAAAAGACAAACGGTGCCTTCTCCCTCTAGATAGGCTTTATTAATTAATAATTCATTGAACCTCCATTAAACATTTTCTTACAATGTGGAAGCTCTTAAATGCTTTTAAATCCCAATTAATATGCAAATTACAATTATTTTTGAAGCAGTAAGGCAACATATTAATATAGTCCCTACAGTGCTCAATTGAAAGTAGATTCATTTGCACCATTATATATGGAATTTTTAGAACCCTAAACACCAAAAATGGCTAGAGAGGAGCAAATGCGCAATTTAAAGTTTTTATCTTCAACATATTGACTGCAGTAAGTGTAGAGATTTAAGTCCAAAAATCTGGTTTTGCTTCATGACCCAGCTATTACTGCAAATGTGATTGCACTAGTAGACAAACAGCGGTCTAAATAACATATAATAATGCTTTTTGACAATCTGTCAAATTTTAATTAGAGTCAGAAAATTACTCTTAAAAATAAAGGCCTTAGCAGTACCTTACAAAGAGACATCTTCTTATTTAGAGCTAGGACTCAGTTTAGCTTCTCTATAATGCTACAGCATAGTTACCACTGCCATCAAAATAATTAATTCCTCCTGCATTAATAGGTCAGAACACAGGTTCTGAGCTTCAGTCTCATTAACATATACTGATCTGATCCTGGGAAAGAGCAGTCTCTGCACTCTTATTGTTTCAGATACATGTATTCCCAGGGCCACAGGTTGCTTTATTATTTATAGCTGTGATATCAATGCTGGAGGCAGCAGTGGGGCAGTTCACTGCAAGCCCAGCCAATGAAAGAGATACATGTCAAAATCCAGCTGGGTCTCTGTAAATTCCTGCAGCGCATTAACAAAGCTCTAATTCCACAATCACAGGTCACACCAAACTTGCAAAATAACTATTTATAATGCCATCTAGTCAATTATTCATAATCTGTGTGGCCATTTACCATCACACATATGAGCTTCATTTATAAATGTAATTTGCAAATGCAATAGAAGTTGCATGAACGTATACCATAGTCTTTCTTTCTTGCTTGCTTGCTTGTGATTGATTTGTCTAAAGCTCCACAAAGTCAGATCAAGCAGACATACATTATATGTTCAAGAAGGCACATTTACATTAGCATAGCCTATTTCTAGATCAAATGATAAAGTGAAGTGTGGCCAAGTATGGTGACCCATACTTGGAATTAGTGCTCTGCATTTATCCCATCCAAAGTGCACACACACAGCAGTGAACACACACACACACACTGTGAACACACACCCGGAGCAGTGGGCAGCCATTTTTTGCTGCGGCGCCCGGGGAGCAGTTGGGGGTTCGGTGCCTTGCTCAAGGGCACCTCAGTCGTGGTACTGAAGGTGGGAGAGAGTGCTGTACATTCACTCCCCCCACCTACAATCCCTGCCGGTATGAAACTCGAACCCGCAACCTTTGGGTTACGAGTCCGACTCTTTAACCATTAGGCCACAACTTCCCCCTTAAAGAGGCCAAGTTCTGCACCATGCAATTGTGCTTATGAATAATTAACACATCACGTGAATAATCAGAACCATTCGGTTGGATAAATTAATATACAGTAGACTTTCACAGACAAGAGTCATCCCTTGTGTCTCTTTCCATATCGCCCTTCCCCCACAACACTGATCTAAACACACATAAAAGGCCTTTGAGTTATTTTAAAAGATATGGCTTTGAAGATCAGGAAACACATTAAAATAGCTTGCTTTAAAAAGTAAGATGAACGCCATACTAATTAAAACAATATCTAAATAACAGTTATTGAATATATTTTTTTCATTTTTTTTTTCATTATTGTTTTCATTATTTCATTATTGTATTCTGATGTTTTGTGTGCATGATTGCATTGTCTGCTTAACTACAGATTATTCAAAAGTTAAATGAAAGTATATAAGAAATATTAAATGTGGCAAACATTATCTTCCAAAACTACTACTGTCACTAAAATAATATGAAGAAAATGTCAAAATTCTACAAGGGACTGATCATAAGCAAGAAGCAGATTTGTCATTTTTATTTATTTACTTATATTAGTATATTAGTTCAATCATATTTCTGTGTTTAACATTTTGTATTTTAAGGAGATTTTTAGGTACTAAATGTTTATTAAATATGTACTCTAATTTATGCACGATGGTGTAACCACTACATGGCTGTATAGCCCTATACATAGATATATAAACAGGGCTGTGTATTCCCTAGTTGCTGGGAACATTGTAAAACATTCTTGTATTAGATTATGTATTTGGATATATACAGTATTTAGGCTATTAAAGACTACTTTTTTGTAAAAGTTGACATTTCAAGGTTGATTCGAAGTGTCAGTTTTTGCATTTTTATTATTATGAGCATTATCAAATTTACAGGCGGCAATGGGCTACATCGATCCAATTCTGATCCAATGGCATTAGGCATTGTCAGATACTCTAGCCCAATGGTTTTGGTAGGGGAGGGGCACCAAGGGGGTCAATCACATTCAGTGGGGGTGCTGGGGGGTTCAAGACGGGCACCTCAGCCAATGAGGGGAGTGGCTCTGAGCCACCGGGCCACCCCCCTGTGCACGGCCCTGGTGTTTGTCAATGTAAAATTATGTTAGATTTCACTGTCTATGTGGTTATCCACAGGAGAGTTAACGGTTGTGACTATACAAATTAGTCATTCTAATGACTTTTAGCAGATTGTTCCATTGTGGATATTTCATCGGTACACCAAAAGACAGGGACGGGCAGTATTTCAGAAACATGTATTTAAAATATGTATTTGAAATCGAATGTAATTTGTATTTAAGTACATTTAAGATTAGTATTTTTAAAATACATAATATACTTTATCAGGGTGCTGATTTTGTGCATCAACTTTCAGGCACGGAAGTGTGAATTGATTGAACTTTTTCTCTCTCACACACACACACACACACACACACACATACTTTTGAATATTAATTATGTATATATAAATACACACACATGCATGCATATATTTAATAAAATATGTTTTGTTTATATATAAAATATTTATATTAATATATAATATAAATTATAAATATTCAGTATGTGTATACTGTTTATATATATATACACACAGTATATACATGTTTGTGTATTTATATATACATAATAAATATACACAGTACACACACATATATTATGTAAACACAAACTTTTATTTTGGATGTGATTAATCGAGATTAATCATTTGACAGCACTAGTACAAATGTCATGAAAGGCAATGTGGATATGATCAAATGTTTCCATAAACTTGCTTAAACAGATATTGTTAACAAAATAAAAATATGTTCTTTGTTCTGTTGATATTGGCACAGTATCGCCTTGTGCCAATAGTGGACTGCGTTATACTGCTTAAACATTAAATATAATCTATGAACCTCACAAAACAGCTGCAGCTTGAAAGGTGTCAAGGAGCTGTGATGCAGGCCCCACATGTTCCTGGAAGTCTTCTGGCAACCTCTCTGCTCATACCCATATCCCCTCTGTTGTGTCCCTGAGAAGCAGACTGCACCCACGCACATCATATGTCTCAGATACAATATGTGGCCCCGCAAGGAATACAACTGCACATATTCTAGACCAGCAAGAATTGCTACTGAATCTTTAGCTGGATTTCTATCGCTTTCAAATTGCTGTCAGCTGGTATAGCCTGAACCTCACCATTGCCTCTTGGCACCACAAGGTTTAGCTGTTATATGTGACCCTGGACCACAAAACCAGTCTTAAGTTGCTGGGGTAGCAATAGTCAAAAATACATTGTATGGGTCAAAATTATTGATTTTTCTTTTATGCCAAAAGTCATTAGGACATTATGTAAAGATTATGTTCCATGAATATATTTTGTAAATTTCCTACTGTAAATATATCAAAACTTAATTTTTGATCAGTAATAAGAAATAGTACAGAAATACGAAATATATCCGTTTGTCCAAATATTCATAATTGCCAACTACATAGAATTCAAAAAGCAGTTTGTCAAATAAGTAAGATGTCCAAATATACAGTATCCATGTTACAGTAAGTGAAAAATACCTACTCTGTCCAGAGATTCTGAAGTGTGCAGTCACAGGACACTTTTCCATCCCATTTAAAGGTTACAAGTAGTCAGGTTAATACTACAGTGGGGGGGAAAATGGTTCACTTAATTCACTCAGAAATTGCTAGTAAATTTTTAAAAAATCAACTTTACAAAGATATGGCAAGTAACATTTAATTTTTTAGAAAACGTTTTTCCAATAATCAGTTTTATTTCGATTTTTAAAAATTAATATGATTTAATTTAATGTAATTTATTTATTTTCGCACTGTAGTCTTTGCACAGTGATTTTACGAACAATATACTGTTTAATAAATTAAAGAATTCAAGATATAGTTTCATTTTATTAAATCTCTTATATTCACAACGAATTGTCTCTGTTTACTGTTCACAGTTCCAAGTCAATGAATGTTTGAACCCTCGCTACATTTTGCTAAGAATTACTGCTAGCACTGTACAAAGAAGGACAGTTTATTGCTCCGTGGGCAGAAAATAAATATTCCTTGAATTGATAAATGATTATATTGTCTGCTCGGTGGACGGACAGATCAAATAATTGTAATATTGATTCTGCTACAGTTAATTCGAAGATATAATCTAAATATTTATTATGAATCATAACCAGTTATAATTCGTCATAAATATTCCCCTTTTTAGAGCTAATAAATAATAATAAACGTTACATAAACATGACATATTTTGTATAACGAGTAAGGTGTTACTGTAAAAATATCCTGTTCAATTTATGGTACAAAAACTGGCAGCTGTTGCAGAAATTCACCATTAAAAACATATGTAATAAATAAATAACATATGGTGAAAGTACTACAAGATAGCATATTGGTGCCTGTGTATTTTAGAACTGTATATTTAACACAATATTAGATAGCACGTAATATACCAAGCTACCTAAATGTCCAAAATTAGATTTTTTAATTTTAATTTTTTTTTTACTTAAAATTTACTGATAACCACCATAATAATACAGGTGGTATGATAGAAAGCCACATAATGCATCATAAGAAGCATGTGAATAAAACATGGCCAATACACACATTCAGTATAAGCGGTGCACAGGGTCATACAGACAGAGACAACACCAACATGACACTAAAATAATGCAATAAGCAATGAGTACTTTTACACAAACCTTCTTAAACCGAATATGCTTAATAAGCTGACAATGCATGTGGTAATTTCCTTTATCCATGTACGGTAATAAGGTTTAAGAATAAACTGAATCCAAGCTAGATTGTTGCCAAGTACCCCTATTTTACCCGTCATGTCACCATTCCAGTTTCCCACAAACATTTTGAAATACTGTGGGAGTTGCGATGCTTTATTTAACATCACAGCTCACATAATAAATAGAATCCTTTGAATAGAATATATGAATGCTTATGATTTAACATAACCACAAGTGGGGGAAAAATGGTTATTGGTTTGCATGTAACCAGAAAAACAAGTGGTAACATTTTATTTTAAGGACCAATTCTCACTATTAACTAGCATGATTATTACTAGCATATTGACTGTTTATTAGTACTAATAAAGCACATATTAAGGCCTTATTCTGCCTGACCATATTTTAGATCCCTTAATCCTACCCCATACCTAAACTTAACAACTACCTTTATAACTATTAAAAGGTTACTGAGTCAAAAGTCATAGTTAATATTTAGTTAATAGTGAGAACTGGACCTTAAAATAAAGTGTGACTAAAGTTATCAATAATCATATTTTTGGTAGTTATCAGTGTATTAGTGTGCAAATTGATCACCCAAAAAAATAGAAGATTCAACACAAAACACTCTAATGTACATTACTAATAACGAAAATGAGAACAAACTTTTTTTTTTTTGTACAGCTCTTATTCATATTTTATTTTGTGATATACTATAGCTCTGTGTGCTGTTCTAGGTGCTCCCGAACACTTTTACTCTTACAAAATCTTTCAATATTGTACCTCATTACTATTATTTCACGTAGCAATTATTAACAATTAGCTACCGCCATGCCATACTAACCTGAGAAAGGCATGTGATGAGAAAGTTGAATGTTTCCATTGTAGACTTTAGTGAAAACTGCATGCTAGTCACGATGGTGTGAAGATGATTATTAGTTAGCTTTGTAGCAGGAAGTTCTAGAGAATTGTTTTTGCAACTAATTGGTTTTGTCTTAGGGGTGTGGCACTAACCCAGAAGAATCACACTACTGAATACGGAGCATCTTTTTGAAAGAGACGCTAATGAGAAATAAATCACTTGACATCACACGAGAAGAGAACGTATCTTGCTCAGAGGGGAGCGTGAAAATCGGCACTCTGTATTTTCATCCCTTTGAAACTGATAACACGGTTACTTCATAATTGATAATGCCAGTTGTGGGAGATGTTAAAAGATGCATTAGCTTGAATTAAAATCTCTTTGAATGTCAAAGATGATGACAACAACTGCACAACTTTATTTCATTTTATAGTTGACACCTCTGCTGTTGTGACAAAGTTAGAAAACAAGGCATACTATTGGGACAAGCAATCCTTATAAACATTCCCATAAAAGCCTGCAAGGAGAAGGCTGTAAATTTGGGTGAAGGCAGCTTGAGTCCTTTACTGTTTTGCAGAGACGGCAAACTGACACAAACTGGTATTTATGTGTCTGGAGAAGTTTTGGCAACTCAGCAAACCTCAAAACTCAAGATCAAACCTCAGTGAATATCTCTTGGGTATTCTTCTGTATTTGTGGGAAAGCCATGTAACAGCATTGTCCAACTGAATCGATCAGTGGCGCAGGGTCTGGTGTAGCAGCAGTAATGGACTGTCAGCCATCAGTGATCACTGGAGTGGCACTCAAGTCCTTGAGCTTGTTTGCCATCACTGTCGCATGACTGACATCTCAACAGGGCACATGCTACATTCAGATGAGCATGCAAGCGAAAAATTGCAATTTTGAGATGAGACACATGCTAGATGGCAGTAGAATACAGAGGAGCCAACTTCTCTGCATTATGCGAGAGACTGTTCAAGCCATGGCATGCCTGCCATGTTTGTGACTGACAGTGTCAATAATCGAGCCACATGGATTGTGTGTGTGAGTTATTTGCTCTAAATCATTGCTTTTTTAACGGTCCTTGTGGTAATCAGCATGGCCATGTGAACACAGCTCATGGGAAAAATAAATAAAAATCATGATACTTGTACTTTGTGCTGGAAGGAAATTTATTTGCTTGACTGCTGCATACAGCTCTAATGAATAAGATACTACTAATCATACTCTGACAAGTAATCCTCGTTAAGCTTTTATTTAAGTCACTAACACTGATTTATTAATCAGTGCTGTCTGCTTAAAGTGTACTATTTAACCACGATGGCAAAGCTGCTTTTGGAAAGCAATTACACTCCCATTGAAGAATACTATCTGTCAGGGGTGTGGCATATAACATTTTATTTCTCAAAATAAGTCTTGTGTAATCTATCTGTTTGGATGCCTATTCATCTCAGTGGCAGGACTAACACAATTATGTAATTTGAAATCTGCCATCTATGAAAAACGGTGGTTGGCAAGTGGACTGCAAGAATGCTCATAGTCCTATCCTGATGTCAAAGGCAGTACACAGGGAATACTGATGTAATAAAAATCTAAAGTTGCATCTATCAGTAATGGTTAAAGGGGCTATGCTAACCAAACCTTGACAACTTTTAGAAGATAGACAGACAACCCATCCAGTGTAGAGGTGAGATATGTGATGTTGTTATTGATTTATTGATTTATTTGTTTGTTTGTTGCCTTGCCTTACCTTACCTTATTATGATTATTGTTCATTCTGGTTTTCATTTCTTCTTGGGGCTTATTGCTTTATTATTTGCAGATAATTTTTAATAACACTAAGATAAGATTTTATTATTACCATTTGTTTGAGATTTTATCAAATATATGATATATCATTATGGAAAAAGTATATATTATTATTATTATTATTATTATTATAGTAGTGTGTCTAATGTTCGCTTTCAAATAACCTCAGAAAAGGAGAAAATATTTAGATTTTAGCTAATTCATGATTTACCTAAAAAAAATGTTTGAAAAAAAAAAACTGCACAATAAGCAAGAAGGATTTTAGGTGCACACTGCCATTACAGCTGATATATATTGTTAAAATTCATTATCTTTGTTTTCACAGTGGAAGTCAAGAAACCAAGGCACTGAAATTGCTTAGCTGACAAGCGCACAGTTGTGACTACAGTGCCTGATGGAGACAAATGAGCATCAAGCGACGCTGGAAAGCTGCAGCAACATGCTCAGCAGGAGAAATTAAGAAATGTACAGACAGAAGAGTATGACCTGGACATGTCAAGGTTTTTTTTTTTTGGTAAAGGCAGTGAATTGTTATTCACAAAAATGGATATACAGAATAGCTGAAATAGTACACTCTCACCACCCATTCCACCCTGCCATTGTTCGCCTAAAATTCACCTCACTGGCTGATTTAGAATTTAAAATGTTGGAAATTTTGGACATTTCATAATACATGTCCCCAGTCCTCAACTGCTGTGAATATATTTTTTTTCTTCCTCCATTTAAGTTATTAAGAGCTGCATTAGTCTTGTTATCTACAGTAGAAATGCCAAGAGGTGTTTCCAAAATGACTTAATTGAGTTCTAGGAGCTTTTTCCTCTAGTCCTGTCAATCATAACATAAGGATATATATCTTGCTAATGCTATGTAGGATTGGATTTTATCCATTGGTTGTAGATTGGACTGTGAAAACGTCTCAGGTTACGTATGTAACCCTAGTTCCTCGAGGGAACGAGACGCTGCGTCGAGAACACTAGGGGAACGCCTTCAGTGACCCACGCTCTGAATCACATGTGAAATCAGTCCAATAGCTGAGCGGTACGTCACGGCGGATGACGTCATGAACGGGAAGCTATAAAAGCACGTGTGGCGGAGCCAGCGTCAGCTTCTAGGAATGAAGCAAGCACCGGCAGGGACGCCGGAAGTATGGCACCGAGACATGTCTAAGGCACGTATTGCACCTCTGCGTGACCTTGAGCATGCGAAGCGGGTTTCCCCTTGGGGAGAACCCTTTGTTCTTGTGCCACCACTGTAGGGGTCTCATGTACAGCCGGCCAAGAGTTATCACACTGGACGCAGCTGTCATCAGCCCAAGCAGTCTGGAACTGCTTGACAGTGAGTGACTGGGCTTCTCTTACTCTCGCGACTGAGGTGAGGATTAACTCGATCCGAGCAGGAGACATGCATGCCTGTATCTGTCACTGAAGGCGTTCCCCTAGTGTTCTCGACGCAGCTCGAGTTCCTGAAGAGGAACTGAGCTTTGTATATATAAGTGAGAGAAGATCTGAAAGTAATTGGCTAATGTGGCCTTGCATATGTCAGCAGGATTTTTATTAAAGATTACAAGGTAAAAAAATTTAAATATAATCATGGATACACTGTTCACAATAAGATTAATAACATGCATTAGAAAAATAGTGTACATTTTGATTTTATGCCAACTTTAACTCATCCCACACTGTTTGTGCTACAGACATGAATGACACAGTAATTGTGTGATTTATTGAGGAGAGTGTACTATTTTAATAAGCAACTGGACTAATTTTCACCTGGCAGATGATAGAAAAGGCAATATTTTGAAAGCGTAATTTTTCAGGAAATCAACCTACGAATTGTGAACTTATACACTTCAGCTTTAAAGTCATGAAAACAACATGAAACTGAAATCGACTCTACTTCCTGCTAATCCCGTGGACTATAAAACAACCAGCAGCAACACTGTAATAGTAGCCTAATTCCTCGGGAAAACCCAGTGACTTGGCAACACTGTTTACAGACACAATGTCACGATTCTCACTGGGAGCACGGGAACGTAGGAGCGAGGAGACGAGGAGTAAAGCAAATCTCAAAGTATTTAATGAAAACAAAGCAGGGAACACAGGAACACAGGAAACACTGAGTACACTAAATTACATTTAACATCGGATGCTAGACACTAGGAAACACTGGTTTAAGTAAAGGAGCTAATCAAGGAATTAACAGTGAGATTAAATGGGACACAGCTTATAAATCAAACTAAATGGGAACAGGAAAACCAAATAAGGGCATAAAAATAACATGAAGGCGAGGAAGGTGCGTCCTCGCGCCACACAACATCCGACAGGTAGGGGGGCTGGGCGCTCTGGAGGTCCCTCAGGACAGACACCGGACGGCAGGCCTCCAGAGCGGTACCCATTCGGGGCGTCATGGCGGATCAGGCAGTTCGGGGTGCCAAAGCGGAGCAGGCAGCTCGGGGAACCATGGTGGAGGAGGGAACTCAGGAGGCCATGGCGGAGCAGACAGTTCAGGAGGCCATGGCAGAGCAGCCTCTGAGGCCGCAGCCCCAGCCCCTGCCCCCGCCCCTGGCCCTATAAAGCCCCCCCCCAAAAAAAATACTTGGGGAAGATTACGGGCTCCGAGGCCCTCCGTGGGCCAGACATAGGAATCGCAGCCCTCCGTGGGCTAAACACAGGAACAGGAGCCCTCCGTGGGCTAAACTCAGGAACAGGAACCCTCCGTGGGCTAAACATTTACATTTACATTTAGTCATTTAGCAGAAGCTTTTATCAAAAAGCGACTTACAAATGAGGACAATAAAAGCAGTCAAAACTAACAAAAGAGCAACAATATATAAGTGCAAATGACTAATCTCTGTCAGTCTAATGCAGTACACGTAGCAAGGTGTATATATATATATATATATATATATTATACACACACATACACACAAAGGAAAACAAGTAGATAAAATCGAAAAAATAGAAAGCTAGAGTTTTTTTTTTTATAAAAAAAGAAGATAAATATAGAAAAAGTAGAATTAAAATAGAATAGAAAGTGCTAGAGTTAGAGGGTCGAATAAAGGTGGAACAGATGGGTTTTTAGTCATTTCTTGAAGATGGTTAAGGATTCAGCTGCTCGGATTGATTTGGGCAGGTCATTAGACCAGGAGGGAACAGTTAAAGGGGTCATATGATTTCAATTTCAATTTTTCCTTTCTCTTTGGAGTGTTACAAGCTCTTGGTGCATAAAGAAGATCTGTAAAGTTCCTAAGAGATATTCTTTATAAAAGTTAAGAGTCAGCCACATCTACCTAAAACGGCTCATTCTAACATGCCCCCACATATCTACGTCACTATGTGGGAAGATTTGCATAACGCCACCCAAATGTTCACGCAAAAAAAGAAGGCGTAGCTTTTATTCTCGCTGTAGTATTGTTGCCGCCGCCGCCATGCGTGAAGGCACTGTGTGATTTGTTGTGAAAGCGAAACTACTTTGTTTTGCCTTCCAAAAGAGGACGATAGCCGCTTCGTCATGCCTAGAGCTGATCCGTGCTGGTTGCTGAGGAAATACAACAACTTTGCGCTGTGGATCGCCGGATCGGCTTTCACCGTGGATGAAGTGGAGTCCAGCCCGGGGTCGTCACATGTTGTTGCCGCAAGCCCTCCGGACGCTGCTTCGACGAATCCGCCGGCCACGACGTTCTAAAGCCCACCGCCTCTGCTCACTCTAGCCCTCCGGCCGTTCCTCACTCTAGCCCCCGGCCTCTGCTCACTGTAGGCCACCACCGCTCACTCTAGCCCGCTGTGTGTGATGCTGTGTTTCGTTGTGAAAACGAAACTACTTTGTTTGGCCTTCCAAAAGTGGACACGACTAGAAATCAGTGGTTAAGTTGTATTTACAACACTGTTCCAGAACACTTCAACCCAAATATTCAGATGTGTGCAGCACATTTTATGGAGGACGTTTCCTGATCCTGGTAGAGTAGACTACAATGCCGGCTGTTCTGACTCACAGACTGTAAGTACTTTTTTTATATTTAAAGAATTTGCCACTGATGAGTCAAACGCGAGTTTTGGGCAGTGTAGAGTAGGGCTTGTTGTTTGTAATTTCTCCGATCACAAATGCAGACATGGTTTTATGTTTACGTTATGTTAGGTTATGTTTTATGTTAAGATTAAACTTGCAGCGATAAACACAGGAACAGGAGCCCTCCGTGGGCTAAACTCGGGAACAGGAGCCCTCACTGGGCTAAACTCGGGGATAGGAGCCCTCACTGGAACGAACTCTGGGACTGAAGCCAACACAGGAGCGAGCTCTGGGGCTGGAGCCGACACTGGAGCGAACGGCAGGCTTGACTCCGGAGCGGCCGGCGGGCTTGACAATGGTGCTGCTGACGAGCTTGACAGCAGGGCAGTCCTCATACCGTGGGCAGAAAAACGGGAAAACAAAAGACTTTTCAAAAAGAAAACAAAAACACGGGAGAAGGGGCGCTGCTTACTATATTGGTCCGCTGTTCTGTCATGATTCTCACTGGGAGCACGGAAATGAAGGAGCGAGGAGACGAGGAGTAAAGCAAATCCCAACGTCTTTAATGAAAAGAAAGAAGGGAACACAGGAACACGGGAAACACTGAGTACACAAAATGGCATTTAACACTGGATGCTAGACACTAGGAAACACTGGGTTTAAGTAAAGGAGCTAATCAAGGAATTAACAGGGAGATTAAATGGGACACAGCTGAAACTAAATAAAACTAAATGGGAACAGGAAATCCAAATAAGGGCATAAAAATAACATGGAGTACGTGAGGGGAAGAAAACACACACAAAACCTGAGTCTGACACACAACCAAGATTGCACTGGAAAAATTATACTATTCAATATATTACAGCTGAACATGTTTAACCTGCTTAAGATCCAATCAAATTCCAGAGGATAAAGTCAACTAAATGATTTCCCCAAAATACATCACAATATGCCAGTTAAATGTGTTTTTTGTTGTCTGTAATAGTCCTTCACAAGTAGCCTAGTAGACTCAACAAAAGCAATAACAACTGCATATTGCACTCTTGTCAGATCAGTATATTCAATATGACTGTAATTGGACTCGTTTTAGCATTGCTCTCTTTTTCTTTCTTGATTAACAGTGCTGCTCCCCAATGCACAAGGCACACCCTATGACTGAAATGTGGGTCACTATGACAGCAACCCAAAAACCTCAGCAAAGTTTCTTAGAGATATTGATCTTCTGGATTGTCTGTTCAGCTTTAGACAGAGAAGATCGATAATGCCTTTCAGCCTCACAATATAGAAATAGTATTAAATTACTGTAGAGACTCAATAATATTATACTGCACTCTCAAAGTACAACAGAATCCTGAAGAAAAAAACATTCATGGTGTTGATGCATTCTGAATAGTTAAATGCCATGGGGGGTTTTGGCGCTTTTTTGAAAAGAGTCAAGTTACTGGTTCTGGTCCCAGGGTGCCTGGAGATTTCTGAAGCTGTGCATGCCAGTATTTTTGCCCTCTTCCGCCTGCCAGCAGTGTATCCTTGAATGGCGCCCATAACCCAAATTGTTCTACCAGAATACATTCAGATCAGGTTGTTCTTAAGGAGCACTGGGCCCACTCTGGAGACTTTCAGACAGCTATTTTACTAGCGGTGTTCCGGATTCCTCAAAAGCTACGCCCACCTGATCATACAGTATAAAGAGTTAATCAGTGTGCCCACTTACTCAACTCAGCTCTCCTCAAACTTGGAGGACGATGACAGACCCTGCTCTCCAGAGAGCCGGTTTGCTTTGCAGATGCTCAGCATGCAGAATACAGCATCTCTGTGTTTTTCAGAGCAGACAACACTCAGAGGCTCTTGACATGAAAATAAATGGAGATGTTTCTGTCTGTGTCCTTGAGCGGAGAATCATCTTACTGCTCCCTATACGCAACCCACTCCCTATGCGCAAGCCACTCCAGTGACCTTTTACCACATCCACACCAGCATGATATTAACCCTACAACTAAAATGATATCTCTTTTCTAAGCGCCGCTGGAGAAAAAAAAAATGCTTGTCATGACATCAACCTATGAATGGCTTACTTAGTACATACTAGGGGTGCGAAGATAAATCGATTTGTGGATCGATTCGGCGATTTTCCGAATGCATCGCGATTCTCTCTGGAATCGATTCTGAGCTTAGTTTTTAACAGCAGATGGCACTGTGTGTTTTAGAAACAGCCGTACTTTGCTTGCTTCCAGTTCCTTACACACACACCACGTGAACCTAAAATAATCATTCATAAACTTTAAAAAGGTTGAAGTGAATTACAAGGATGTTCACAGTGGGCTATGTATACATTAATCTCGCATCATAAAAGCATAAAAGCCGAGGTCACTGTTATTTGAACAGTGCCGAAGTACATTTATCCACTTACATTACTCAGCCGAATGCACAAGTGCTCTTCTTTATGAGCATTTAAGTGTGCGGTTAAAAACTAGCCTAGAGCACCATCTGTTGTTAAAAACTAAGCCCAGAATCGAATCTAGAGAGAATCGCAATGCATTCGGGAAATCGCAGAATCGATCCACGAACCGATTTATCGTTGCACTCCCAGTATATACAGCACTTCACCTTTAAATTCAAATGTCAACATGAATGTGAAATGATCTCTACTTCTTGTCCTAGTAAATGAGTAACTAAGTAAGAAAATATATATATATATATATATATATATATATATATAACTATTGGTTAGAGTTCTCTATTCCAAAATCCAGTGAGCTTCCTTATACTTCTAAGATACCTCGTATTTACAGTATAGTAATGTGTACCCTTCATGGATAAGGCAATTCCAGAATGCTTTGTGTGGCTTTACCGAGCTCAATGGCTCTGAGTGACCCGTGCAGATATAAACAAAACGCTATTGGCTAATTTAAAAAGGGGGCGGGGCTGCTCGATATGTCCCGCCCTGTCTTCCTGTTTCAGGTTAAATTACGTCACCACATAGAATAACACTGCGTGTTTCAAGGCACTTCAGGGGACCTTTAAATTCTCGGGCTCTTTAAAGTTGGGTGGATTCTGATTGGCTGTCAGTGTTTTATTGTTCATCAGCTGGAAAAAACAATCATTATAGCTGTGGTGTGGACTTTACTATTCTCATAGAATCATACAGTATAACATTTATAGTGACTGTATAATAATTTATAGCTACAGTAATCATTATAGTTATCATTTTTGGTGTAAACATCCCTTTATTATAGCCACATGTTGTTAGCTTAGCAACATGCTAACGTTAAACTATTGGAAACAATAAAAGTCCAGTTTCGCATGCATTTCTTGTGAGCCTGTACTGAGTGTTTCAATTCAATCACCAAATGAGCTTCCATTCCAGTTATGATATTCTGATTGGCTGTCAGTGTTTTATTGTTCATCAGCTGGAAAAAACAATCATTATAGCTGTGGTGTGGACTTTACTATTCTCATAGAATCATACAGTATAACATTTATAGTGACTGTATAATAATTTATAGCTACAGTAATCATTATAGTTATCATTTTTGGTGTAAACATCCCTTTATTATAGCCACATGTTGCTAGCTTAGCAACATGCTAACGTTAAACTATTGGAAACAATAAAAGTCCAGTTTCGCATGCATTTCTTGTGAGCCTGTACTGAGTGTTTCAATTCAATCACCAAATGAGCTTCCATTCCAATTATGACGCTGCTTTAGAATGACAGTAATGCAGCTCACTAGGTTTTGGAACAGAGCTTGTGTGTGTGTGGTTAGCTATGAGTTTTTTTTTCTTTTCTCTCTCGCCAACACCAGGATGCCGACTGATAAGCCTTGGATCCTTTCTAAATTACAGCCTCACAGAGCCCATGTCCCCAGCTGAACCTGAATGTTATCGCCCTGCCGCTCTACAAGTAGCTCTCCATTTTCGGTCCGTACAGCGAAACTGTTTTAACAATTTCCTAAGGGTCTATAGCCCCCCCTTCCTGTAATAATTCAGAACGTGAGAATGGAGAAAGGCAGTGTCCAAAAACATCTGCTGTCTTTACTACACATAGATATGTGGTGTATCATGCTCTGATACCAATCTAAATATCTATGGTAAATGCAACCGGATTGAATAACTTCCCTTTACACTTGCAAAGACATCTCTTCTCAGACAATGTGTTCACACACATAGATATGTGGTGTATCATGCTCTGATACCAATCTAAATATCTATGGTAAATGCAACCGGATTGAACTGCCAAAGGCTTGATGATAAAACCACATATGATACACTGGCCTCTTGTGTAAACATTCAGTTTCTTTTTAGTGTGATTTGTTTATGTGCTGTAAAACATTGTAGTCCTTTGGTTTCTCTGGACATTATGAACTCAAGCATGAGTACACAAGGATCCCTCAGGGAATATAACAAAGGAATAGGGCTTCCCATTACCACATGCAGAGGTTTGCAGCTATACAGACTGTATGTAAAAGCCTGTCTTTTTTATATTTATTTA
Organism: Sinocyclocheilus grahami; assembly: GCF_001515645.1. NCBI lineage: Eukaryota > Metazoa > Chordata > Actinopteri > Cypriniformes > Cyprinidae > Sinocyclocheilus > Sinocyclocheilus grahami. The sequence continues at coordinate 929,707 of NW_015506226.1, read as the reverse complement.
GTCCAGAACACATGCATTATAACTGGACCAACCTGAAAAATAAAAAAATCTCCAATTAGCAGAAGAAGCAGTATTTATTATACATTTATCTGTGCACATCATGTTTTTTTTTTGGTTTTTTTTCATGGATGTGTCCCTGTAATCATTAATCAAAATAACTTCCCTTTACACTTGCAAAGACATCTCTTCTCAGACAATGTGTTCACGTAACTTGAGAAAGACGACAGCAGTAGTGAAAGACAACAATCAAACAATTCAATAAATTACTGATGGAAAAAAAATAGTCCTGCCTTTTTTTCTTTATTTTTTCTCATTCAAGAAGCCATTTCACTCAGATATACGTCACAATAGGAGATTGCAACTTTCATTTCATGCCAACTTTAAAGGGACTTGGATATACACATTACAGATTTTTCAAAACCTCAAACCCTAAGCAGGGTTGTTATCAGTAACTGGAACTAAAAAATAAATAAGTACCTGAAATGAAATAATAAACTTAAATTTGTTCTATATTATATTATTCTCACTATTAACTAGGGTGTATATTTTTAGCGCATTGGCTATTTATTATAATTATAAATACTATATACTAATACTTATAAAGCACATATTAATGCCTTATTCCCATGACCATATTACCTTACTAAGTATTAATAAGCAGAAAATTAAGAGTTTATTGAGGCAAAAACCATAGTTAATAGTGGGAGTTGGACCTTAAAATAAAGTATGACAAAATATATAGACGCTAAAAAAAACTCACAAAAGTGAGAAGCGAAAAAGACAAAAAACACACACACACACAAACACAACTAATTCAAAATATTAACAAAAATTATAATAGTATGTCAATGATATGAAAATAACATTCACCCTAAGTATGAAATGTGCACATACTTTGTCATCATAATACAGTACTTCAAATTTAGCAGTTTTTCAAGGAGTTGTGCACTATACTGTAGTCAGAATTTTCAGAAGAAAAAAAAAAGATAATTAAGCAACCACCTACCAACCCTACTGAACACCCTAGAACGTACAATTTGCTGTTACGTCCCTTACATCCCAAAAAAGTACTAAAAAACAAAATACCTTAGCAACCTCATATTCCCTGGCAGCCTCTCAGAATACACTATAGTTTTACTGCCAAATTTTTTTTTGTGCATGCATATTATTTGCATACAGTTCACATTAAATGCCCAACACCAATTTTAACGATGGAACACTATAAATAATATTTACACTAAACAACTCAATATAGTACAATCTTAGTATTAGTTATGCAAATAGCACATGCCTGAGGGCCCATTTATATGGTGGGCAAATGGAGAAATTAAGTTATAAACCTGACTCCATTCCATTCTTGAATGTGAGCACAAAGGACTCATCTCTTTAGGTGCCTCGGATCGTTGGTGGGAGTAATGATGTTCTTATATTTCATGGTGAGATGAGAACTGCTCCCCCGAGTCCCTGGGGGGGTCTCTAATTCAGTGTGTGGCTGCAGGGCATGGCCTAGCTCCTTTCCATTTACTGTCCCTGAGGTGCCATTGCTCCAGTTACTTTCTGCCTTTGTCAGAAATCAGCTCTTAAAAGCCGCTTCTTCATCATCGCCTTTATCATCAAATCTGACCTGAGATCAGTTCTTTTCCCCAAAAGTAAAGTGATCACAATCTTTTTAATGGACAGCGAAAACCAGTAAATGGTTTATGCTGAGGGCAAACTCACTGGATCCAATTTAGCATCAGGATCTAGATCAAGGGTTTAAGTTCATCTGATATCCTGAAGACACTTATTTCTGTGGCATAACCAACAGACAATGACCCTATGCTTGTTTCTCGATGCATATGACATATACTTACATATATCAGACCATAAGACATTAAAATTATCATAGTCAGCCGGCACACTCAAAAATGTTCAGCAAGACAATTGTGATGACTTAAAATAAGTTTTGGTTGGGCATAAGAATATTGGGCTCTGCTAGCATTTATTATGCAATGAAAGCATGCAGTCTAAGTGGATGTTTTTTGTTCTGTGTAATTAAGGAATGTCTGGGAGCATTTTCAAGCACCAATCAATGAGGCCATTAAGTTATTTATAGCTGATCTTTAAGAAAACAACACTCGCTCTTGCACATGCTTGCAAAATGCACACACTGTATCAATCTAAATATGGTATTATCTATTTTTAAGACCCTCCCC